>NW_020656077.1:553520-563396 GCF_003589595.1 Hyposmocoma kahamanoa
GTGTGTTTTATTAAAGCTATTGTTACAGCCAAAGGTCCTGGCTTAGTATGTGTTGTTAAAGCTATTGTTACAGCCAAAGGTCCTGCCTCAGTGTGTTTTGTTAAAGCTATTGTTACAGCCAAAGGTCCTGGCTCAGTGTGTGTTGTTAAATCTATGGTTAAAGCCAAAGGTCCTGGCTCAGTGTGTTTTGCCAAAAAGTAAAGCTCTGGTTTTCAGCTACCACCTTTGGGGCAGCATGCGTTGCAGTAAAAACAGTAAAAAACGGTAAAATTAAAAAAAGAAAACGTGTAGTGTGTATTTAGAGTTCATGCGATGTGAGTAAACGAATGTGCGAAAGTAAATACATCATAAAATGAAGCATAAAAAAATAAAGGATATGAGAATTCAATGATCTTAACAGACAAAAATCTAATTAATAAAAGTAAAATATTTAATAAATAATGGCACTTATAATTTATCATCAAAATAAATACTATTAGATCGAAGATATTATGTAAGTGTTAAATGCAAACTATTACCTCTCAAAAATATGTTACCTCTTGTTTTTTCAAAATGAATTATTTTCTTTGAGTACAAGCGAATAAAACCACTCATGTTCAGCATTAATCGAGTTACGTCTTGAACCCTGGAACCCTGTGGCGTACCTAAAAGCTTCTAAGCGCGAGTAAGGAATATATCCCAACACATTACTTAGGAAAAATTACACTTTATTCCATCAAATTTCGGGACACATTGGGAGTTGCTCTTATTAAATTTCACATGACGCGGTCGTGTAACTTTTAAATTGTTCAGCACTCAGTAGGTACTGTTTCATACTAAACAAGGGTGAAATACGCTAAATTATGAATTCTCCAAACATTCACGCATCGTGATAAAACCCCTTCCATGAAACATATGACGAGCCTTCATAAAATATGTTAACGTAAACAGTGAAGTTAAAGGGCTTTGTTCCATATGCGTGACAGAAAATAATTACCTACAATATGAATCCCCCTCTAAGCTTAATAGCCAAAAAGATTAAAAATTATGTACCATCTAGGAGCAATACCAGTGTAATTGCGATATAAAATAACCTGCTAACCGGGCAATTCTCGCGAATGGAAATGTTATGCCCGTGTGGGCTTTCGCTAACAATAAGTAATTAACATTTTTCTAAATCACATGACCTATTTAAAATTCGCGGACCGCGTTCGTCATTCAACATATTGCAAAAAACATCTCGAATACTACGTTGCAGCTCGGAGAGTTTGACCTGGATTTAAAAAAAGTTTTATTTGAAAAATAGGTGAACCGTAACTGATGCAAAAATATTGCTTACGTAACAATTTATTCAGTGCATGCTTATTGATTAACGTTATATATAAGCGTTTTCACCCTCAGAAATAGGTGACCGTATTATACCATCATTATATTTTGAAAAGCACATGTGGGATTTCTACCTAATGCATACTTTTTCGGAGTCTAAAGGAAAAAGGAAATTGATATTTAGTTAGTCCATCAACAAATATCAATTATTTGCTATTTTTTTATTTAAGGTTTTGAAGGGTCAGGATGCAGGCACATGAGATTTGTTGACTTACGTCTAAGAGTGACGGGCGTAGTGGCAGTGCTCCTGAGATGGTTGCAATTTGAATTGCACTGCAACTATCATGGCGTCTCGCTTACTCTCTTCTCACCGCTAAACACATAAAGTAAGCAATATATTTGTCTAACCTATGATCATGGGTGGCTGTTTCAAAATATATATTTTTACCTACTATATTACAATGATGAGATGGGAACAATGAGACTTGGTACGAATGACATACTTTCTTTCCCCCGATTCCAAACAAAAACAAACAATACTTAACTGTGTTTATTTGATCAATTTAAGAAGAGAATGGATTTGAGACATAGTGTTAGCATCCATTTCGTCGAAACAAAAATAACATTTGTTCTACGCGTTGGATCGTGCGGCCCTGTGTGTGGCCTGATGGTAACCAATTTAGAAAATGGTTTCTTTATAATTTCGATTGTTATTGTACATAAAAAACTTAATGTTACTTTCAGGCCTATTTAAAGTGAATGGTTGTGGCTCTGTGAGTGCTTACATAAATATTCTCAAACATCAAGCACCAGAAAAGTGCCACGTAGTATACGTATATATGTTGTAACCCTAACACGGGCGATGAGACGCGTAATAAGTCATGATATTAAATTAAGCCGGCTAATAAGAATTCCTAATAACTGACGTAAAACATGGCATTACAACGCTATCTCTAGCATTATGGGACTCGGCAGGAGGCACACTAGACACCTACATTTTAATTTTGTGTTGTATGTAAACACACACGTAGAAAATGGTAATGAACATTTTCCTGTCTTCTACATTATTGTGTAGATCAATCTTATTTATATTCAACGCAGCTCCTCTCTCTCTCTTTGAATTTTAATTCCATCGTTTAGTTTCCCTTTGGGATGAGCATCTTTTGTTTTGAATATATTTCGGAATAAGTATTTCATTACTTAATTTGTAACTATGATCCAATCGCGTTTATAAAATGTTAAAGGGAATTTACACTTTGCTACTGCAAATTAATCAAAATGATGATATTGTCATAATAAAATGATGACACACGGCAACATAGATGCATGCATAACTGTTACAAAGTATGAGCCAGTGGTCTTTTGTACTTATTGTACATCGACCTGCAATTTTTTTAGCTTCGGATAGTATTCATTATGTCAATGCGTTTTGGTCGTAAAATAATGATTTTTCATTTTCGAGCAATGTTTTTTTATGATACCAAGTGACAGGGCGAAAGTGCAACTGGTGTTAAGCGACACGCCTATCCATAACAGTTGCAGTGCCACTCAGAGCTTTAAAACGCGAAGATCTGAGGGGCACTGCCACTGCGCCCTTCACCCTGAGCCATAAGTTGATAAGTCCCATGTGCCTATAATGTCATCTGTTAAATGTTATTCAAAGTTTGATATCATTAAAATTTTTATAACTTTACATTGTAGATGTACTGTTGATTCATGATGTGAAATTTTATATATACACTTTGTGTAAACTGATATAAATCCAACTGCTGCAGACCTCTACAGTTTTTTTGCAGTAGCAAAAGAGCGGATTTGAAAATTTTATTTGTGTTGACAATTGAACTGTGGTAATTAGTAATTACCTACTATAAGTAATATTGTGTGCAGTATGGCGCTTACAGAACATTCGGGTTCTCACCACAGGGCTCTTTTTTAACTGGTCATCATTTATGAAATACGTAATTAATTCTGAATGAAATTGTAATAATAGCACACGTTTCATTTTGTAGATTGAAATTTTCAAGAACATTTAAGTTGATAGCTGATACAATTAATTTTCCTAAATAAACTCTTAAAGACTCAATCGTCCATTGTAATTTTTGTTTATAAACGAGTTTCTTTTTTGCTTAAATTTATGACGAATATTCTAATGATTAATAATGTATCATAAAGTAGGTATCATTTTAAGACTTACTTTTCGTATAAAATTTTATTATCTATTTGACAATAAAGTAAAGCACACTAGAAACAAAAACTAGGATTAAATTATATGAAGGAAATTGGATACCCGCGACAAGGTGCCCAAGATGCTGGCTGCGTTCCCACTTTGTATAACTATGTTAATGCGTTGGGCAAGATACGGCCCTTGGGTTTCATAGATGTCTAAAATTAAGTATAACAAGTCATGCCACACGTAAAACAGAAGCATGTATGGAATCTTTATTACAGTGCAGGGATCGCTTTAAAAAGATACCTAATTTAAAATGACAATTTTAAATATTGCGAGAAAAGTTGGTAAGGAACATAAATTTTAAATGTTCCAACACAATATATTTAAACTATAGAGAATTTGGTTTTTATATTAAATTCGCTGAGTTAAGCCCCGAAAATATGCAAAATTATCATTGAAATTGTACGCCGAAATATTGCTTTTATCCGCGAACAAATTCGAATTGCGTCTCACTTCGTCATTTAAAATTACATGCAAAAAAGCAATTGTAGTTTTATTGAATAAAATTTCTCATTTATTTGCTTTTTTTTTCTACAATTTAGCGTTTATTTTATCAGTGTTATGCCAAAAGTAGCAAGTAATTAAATTCATTGATTGACTATCATAACAACCTCTCTAACAACAACATGTCATATCCAAACTTATAATATTACGCTACTGAACCATGTCCTCGATATCATTTATCTGACGATTATTATTAAATATAGGCTTGATTCTCTATTTGTAAACAACATCCCACTTGACCAGTGACTAAAATACTCTCATCTATATTACATAATAATATACTTTCACATGATTAATGTTAAATTTACGATATAACGAAACCGTGACCGATTGGAACTAAAGCAATTTATTACCATAATCGAAATAGATTACATTATTGTCATTAATAAATTCAAAATGCTTAAGACACACCATCGATTTGTATTAATGAGACTTAACCTACAAATAATTTATAAGGGATTCTATTTAGTAGCAGTAGAGCTCCTTGTGAAAGTGTTCGCGCAGGGTAGTAGACAGCACCTTTTTCTGCCGCTAAACAGTAATGTCTGCATTACTGCGTTCCGGTTTTGAAGGCTAAGAGTGCTGTTGAAATTACAGGCACATGGAGTTCCATGAGTTGATAAGTTTATGAACTTATGTCTCAGGGTGACGACGGGTGCAGTGCCAGTGTCCCTCGGATCTTTGCGATTTAAAGTTCTGTGTGGCACTGCAACTGTTATGGATAAGCGTATAGGTTACCATCAGGCGCATGACTTATCCGTCCCGTCACTTAATATTGTAAAAAGAAATGTTTTTGTTATAAAAATTAATAGGCAACAATTCGAGTTAACAGTGAATTGGTAAGTCAACAAGTGTCAACAAACATCGTTTTTCGTTAACAGTCGAAAGAAATTACCCAATGTATGTTTTGCCAATCGCTGCCCAACGACCAATTAGAGAAAATTTAAGGCGGTGCGGCGTCGGACTAACAATTAATTTTTACCTCAAATAAGCCGCAGGCTATTTCTTCTCGAATACTATCTAATTATTTTCAACTCAAATTGCGAGTACAAACATGCGACACGCGTCCTTTTCTGACAAGAGGTAAAGTATAGATCTTTCTCTTTCGTGAGGTTCATATAAGCTTCCTTCCTACATTGATTTTGGGCACATTCGCAATTTATGGCTTCTCATCGTCACAACGGTACATAAAAATGTAGAATGTGTAGAAGCCATAATTATTTTTTGCTAATGTAGTCGTGGTAACCTAAATGGTTTGTCCTACCGGCTCTCAAGCAGAGGGTCATGGGTTCGAATCCGGGCTCGCACCTCTGAGTTTCACGGAATTTATGTGCGAAACTTTATTTGAAATTTCGGTGAAGGAATGAAACCTGCATGTCAAAAAGGTTCACAACCATCGGAAACGTGTAAAGTCCAACCCGCTCATTCACTCAGACTATGACCTAAACCCTCGCCAGAGAACAGACCCGTGCTCAACAGTGAGACGTATAAATATGTTGTTGATGATGATGATGAATCAATCAATCGTAGTTCCTCGTCATATTAGTTTTTAACCAATATTGTTTATTTTAATGTTCTACAATAAGTAATACAACTTGTTTTACGGCTTTTTCCCTTGTATTACGTTCTTTCAATAGTCCGCTATACTCATAAATTACAATAGCTCATAAAGTATCAACCATTTAATGATTTATTTTCCTTTCCAGGTAAGTTAGCCGCTGTCTCGGCGCGCCTGCTGCACCACTAATGTTTTTTTTGAGTAAGCCACTACAAATCTACCTACTTTTGTATGTGGGCGGTTGAATAAATCTCAAACCGCCAGATTGACCTAAACCATTTTTATTCCTCACCTCGAAAAGAAAGATTCGGCCTTGAGTAAAAAAAGTTTTAAAACGGACCTCAGACATGATTTTTTGTCGATCAATCTCAAATAAGTCCTTTTTAGACACATCCATGGTAGCAAATCAGTGCACCACGACTTTGTATTATGAATTTTATTATTACTTTGTATTAGAGCTATTTTGAAAGATTTGGGATTGCGGTAAGAGTGTGAGATAGAATGAAAGCGCCATAGGCACGTGGGCAAAAGGCACCATCTGCTTAACCAATTAGGGTCCCTTTGTGATAAAGAGCGGTTCTGGTGAGGCTTTTGTGTACTTATTTGTTTTTGATGTATTGTTCAGGACAATGTGTAGAATTTTTGTATGGAGGAATGTTCATTCAGATAGGAATCTCGAACATGTGTTTGGATAGGGGCGCCCGCCAGTCGGCGTTGCAGATGTACACTGCATGAGCTTTGCAATATGCACGGTATTATATAATTAATAAATGGTACATTCCACTTTTTCCCTTAACCAGCTGTCGCGGTGACATCTGTTAAGTTCATTAGTTAATTTCGAAACCTCTGTACTCGGATAGATCCAATTTAAGGATGAACAAAAACGATCAATCACAAAATGCATGTACTTAACTGTATGACACCTATGGCTAAACCGTAATAAAGTTGTAGCAGGTTTAGTAGCAGTAGAGCTTCTTGTGAAAGAGTTCATCCGGGGAAGTACTGCCACCTTACCTGTTTCTCCCGCCAGGCAGTAATGTCAGCATTACAGCGTTCCTGTTTTGAAGGGTGCTGGTGAAATTTATGTATATATATTATAATTCCCTTATTTGTTTTAAAGATAAAATGGTTTCACAAAAATAATAAGCCCAATTAACACCTTTCAACATTCCCAACAATTCACTAACATATTTACTGCTTGTATATAAGAAGATAAGAATAACATTAGTAATCGAAAAGTTTATTTATTACACCCATAGTTCGTCAGAAGTCCGTAGTATTATAGATCGGTATGGCCCATTGTCAATATTGTTACTTTGAATTAGCTGGCTGCAGATGTCGTAACAACGAAATGGTATTGATTTCCGAAACAAAGCTCTTATTCGCTTTGATTTAGTTAATCAATGGCTGAACAAAAGCATAAAGGCGCAGAAGCATTATCATTGCCGTCTTTCACTGCCATTCTTGTTCGCTTTGACTCAGACGAGGAGGTTAAACATAAACAATTTTTCACACCATCAAATTGTAATTATCTCAAATGGGCAAAAATTACATTAGTTAATTTGGCAAACATAAGACTTTTCACAAATAAATCACCAATTTAAAGATTGATACACTCACAATAGGACACCAGAATTATTAATTAATGTAAGGGACAAACCACGGTTTTTAGGGAGACCCAAAAACGATTTAATTTTTTTAAATCTGTCTATAACTTTATACTGTCTGCTTCAATTTTGATTGTGTCTAGAGCAAAGTTTCTTAGAATTTCCTCTTCTTTCATGCTATAAACTAATGCTATAAAAAATATATAAGATATAGGAGCCCAGTAGTTTAAAATATAGCACGTCTCTTACATTAAAAAATGTAAGAGACGTGCTATATTTTATGGATCCTTTACAATAGAATTACGTATAATTTTCTATTTCTCTTCCTGCTTACACTATACTCGACGGTTTACACATAAAATATAAGTAACATAAGGCACAACTACTCGTATACATCTTTTTTAATGTAAGTAATGTGCTATATTTTAAATCACTGGGCAATCCAAAATTTTAATAATACTAATCGATAGAGTGGGAATATCCGAATTCAATGATATATGTAAGTCATTTTCAACAAAATGTCCCTTAGGTATTGATACTTGTGGTATCGAATATCCACGTGAAGCTCGGATAGGTAGGATGTCAACGAATGATGGTCGAATGACTCGTGCCCTATTTCTGATTCTGACAGGTGACAGTTGATGCTATATGTTCGAATTGCTCCAGTGCTGTGCGTTACATAAGACTGAAAAGGCATACCGTCTTGTCTCATTGCGACAGTTTAACAAAACAATCGACGTGCCCCCATTCCTTTTAGGTCACAACTTTGCTAAAAATTGCCAAGTTTTTCCTTTGTTATCAACACGGTGAGTACACCGACAGCTTCATTAATTCAGTAATAAGACTAATATGCTACAAAAGGCCGTGCACATAATGCTGATTATACATACATATAGTTAAAGAAGTAAGTACATATTTATTTATTTCTGTCTTTGAGTGCCATTCATGTTCGCTTTGACCATAGGTAAACTGACAGCTTAATTAATTAATCAATACTAAATATATATTATGTTAACTGCCTCCGTGCCCGAACGGTTACCATGCCGGACTGCCACGCAGAGGTCCCAGGTTCGATTCCCGGGCCGGGAGAAATGTTTGTATGGCTTACATTTATTTCTCTCGTGAGTTTGGGTGTAATTTGTGGTTGTCTATGTGTGTGTCCATGGCACCCGCGACACAGGGTTTCCCTAGTGCGGGGCTATGTTGAGTGTGTGCGTTATGTATAAGCTACAAAGGTCCACGCACATAATATTAATTGTATCTACATAGCTATAGGTAAAGAAGTAAGTACATGTTTATTTGTTTAACTCTGTTTTGAAGTCGTCCGTAGTCGTCTAAAATTTGTATTTGAACAGCGAGTATAGATTATAATATTAGGGGTTAAAGTATGAAATTGCCGTTTTATTGCAATAGGTTCTTTGAATTTTCATAGAATCTTCATGGTTTGAGGTTTTCGAATGAAACTTTTTTCAAATGGTTTCTGTGATTTTTTTTTTTTAATTTGAAACATTTGAATATCGACTTTCAATTGTTTTTGTTATTCAATTTAGACAAGAAAGATGGATACTGCGAAAATTCGAGTGATTTTTGAATACGAGTTCCGACGCGGAACTAACGCGGCAGAAACAGCCCGCAATATCAATGCTGCGTTTGGAGAGGGGTCTACTAATGAACGCACCGTGCGATTTTGGTTTAAACGCTTTCGTGATGGAAATTTCGACTTAAAGAACGAGTCACGAGGAAGACCGCCAACGAAACACAGGTGAATAACGATGAATTAAGAGAGATAGTGGAAGCCGATCCTAGTCAAACTACCCAGGAATTAGCGGCATGGTTTAACGTTACCTTACCCACAATATTGACTCACTTGCGTCAAATCAATAAAATAAAAAAATACGAAAAATGGGTGCCTCATGATTTGACTGATCTGCAGAAAGAAACGCGTGTTGAAACTTGTGTTGCCTTGTTGAACCGGTACAGAAATGAAGGAATATTGGATCGAATTGTAACATGTGATGAAAAGTGGATTCTTTATGATAACCGGAAAAGAAAAATGCAATGGCTGACCCCAGGTCAAATGCCACAACAGTGTCCTAAAGCAAAACTTACCAATAAAAAGGTAATGGTAACTGTTTGGTGGTCTCAGCATGGTGTTATTCACTATAGTTTTCTCCGATCTGGTCAAGCAATAACGGCAGATGTCTATTGTGCCGAACTCCGAACCATGTTGACAAAACTAGCAGTAAAACAGCCCCGACTCATGAATCGATCTTCACCATTATTGCTCCACGACAACGCGAGACCTCACACAGCACGAGAAACCATTTTGACCCTTCAGGAACTGCAGTTAGAAACCATTCGTCATCCTCCGTATTCACCAGACCTTGCTCCAACGGACTACCATTTTTTTCGTGATTTGGACAATTATCTACGTGACAAGAAGTTTTCTTCCCAGGAGGCAGTACAAAATGCTTTCACACAGTTTGTGCAGTCTAGATCGTCGGAGTTCTATCGCAAAGGCATTAATAACCTTCCCATTAGATGGCAGCAATGTATAGATAATAATGGCAACTATTTTGATTAAATAAATTTGTTAAAAATTTAAAAAATAAACAATTTAGATTTTCAGTACAAATCGGCAATTTCATACTTTAACCCCTATTATTAGCCGT
>NW_020656077.1:563796-619523 GCF_003589595.1 Hyposmocoma kahamanoa
TGAGACCAATAAGACTAAGTAGGGGGCCACGTTACAACCTTTTCCTCTATTATTTTAAAGAGTATGCTTTTGTTTCAAATTTGATGAATCGGAATGAATAATTCATTACAAAACACTAACAAACTTCGATTATTCATGTCTCAACAAGTCCCTCAAAATGAAGACGTTTAAGGTCATTAATCTAAATCTGTTGCTGTTCATAATACATATTGTTAGTGTCGGTCTTAAATTTTGTATTTAAAGTACATAATACATAACATTGATTATAATATCGCAAATCTGTGAGCTGTAAAGGAGTGAGATATACTGTAAAACACAATTAAAAACAATTGGTATATTACATAGGTATCGAAGTTTTAGTTTTTCGCAATTGTTACACGTAAAAAATGATATAAATTTTTCGGATCTAAATAGCGTGTATTTGTATCGTCAAACAACCAACGTTTCGGGCCCTTTACAGGTCCCATGGTCACAGTTCACTGAGATGGTAAAGTCATCAACCAGTTCCAGTCAATACATTTTTCTCAACAGAGTAGCAATTTTTTTTAATTTGTGTGTTAATTTTAGTAGAACACACTGAATTCCGTTGGCGGTAAACATTTATATTATATAACATTCGCTTGCTGTAAACATTGTTTTTTCGTGATGGGAGCGTCCACACTCTTTTGCAGCCGGAGGTGTATCATCATACTATAGAAAGAAATGCATTTTTTTTAATGACAAGCGTTGGAAACCTGTCGGTGCGTTGTATCGTGGCAGCGCCATCAACGCACACGAACAATGCGGTGTCGCAACGTACGAGTAACTCTGCTTAGTTACGTACGGCAGCAACCCTCCCCGTTTCAACTCCTACATACATACATTCCGTCGCCGCGTGCCATATTGACGCACTTTGCGGCTTGTAGTTATAATTAATTTATATGTAATACAGCGCAGCGTCTCAGGCGTTGCAACGCCGACGCAACGTATGGTGTAGTATCGCTCTTAATGTTAATGAATAGATTAAAAAATATAATTTATAGTCAACCTTTCCCAAAAAGTCAAGTAAAATTGTTTTTTTTGTTCTTAAGGGAGCAGTTGATACGAATACTGTAAAATTTACTGACGTTTGAAGTTTGAATACCAGCTTTCCTCCGTAGTTATGAAATTTTGACGGTTTTCTATAACAATTTTGTTGTTATACGAGTAAAACCTCTGCTGGGTTTAGCGATAAATCAATAGGGTTGAGTTCCTGTTACTTTCTTCAGGTAAAATATTATACATTTCACCAAAAACAGTATTTAAATGAATAACTCAATTTTTATTATAATAATAATTCATTTATTCGCTTCAAATAGGGTAGGGTACATTACACATGTTGATGATAAAGAATAAATCAGCACTTATTCCATTCAGCACCTACTCGGCCTTCTTAAATAAAAGCATGCAAATACAATAATCAAATAATATACTGATTGATTAAGACTAAATGTAAAAACAATAATTAGACAATAAATTGATAAATTACAGTTAATTGATTTAATACGAGATGTCATAATCGCGTAAGTCATAATTTAAAGTAAATAACAATAATTGTAAAGATAAACGTATGCATCAATTAATTAGTCCTTATTTCATGAATTCGTCAACCGAGTAGAACAAATGATTAAAGAGCCACCTACACAATTCCTTTTTGAAACTAGTCAATGGAAGAAGCTTAAAGCGATCTGGTACATGATTAAAAATTTTTCCGTAACGTACGAGTTATTTTGGAAACGTTTTGTTTTACGTATTGTATCGAGTATGTCTACGTTGTACTAGTGACACTACAACTTTAGCAGTTTCAATATGCATTGAAACATGAGTTTAAAAAAAACAATCATCAATATGTACAAGTATCTCTACTGGAGACAGTAAAACATTCATGTGAGTTACGAAGGCGTGTCTGCTAATAATCCGTATGCACGTCAATACAAGCGCGATGTTGTTAAACAAATTAAATAAATGTAAAGGGAGAGCATTGTCGCGATGCGTGGGCAGTGAGACAAATCGTGATGCCGACGCGGGCGGTGGATAAGACTAGATTTATTTAGGATTCCTCGCAGCGAAAGCGTTTATGACTGAGCTTCAGAGAATCAAATGAAATGTACAGCTCTAAAGGCATATAGTAGTGTTAGTGACTAGTGACTAGTGACGATGTGGACCTCTTTCATCGTCATCTCACCCTTTTATCATCCTCTTTTCTGGTTCGTGGCCACTTATTTTTAAAATTTTGAAACGTCCTCGAATTCCCTTTCTTTCACTATTTTTACATTTGTTCGATCCGTCGTCATTCCCATCATAGTTCTGGAAGAAATCATGCCCATAAATCACAAATCACCTTCATTTCATCTTTACGTTGATCACTAAGACATGGGAAAAACGTTACATTTTCATCACCGTGACTATCATTCCAGTTACAAAAAAATACAGTGACAAATCCCGTGATTTTGTCACGCCTGTCACGATATGTAATGTTTAATTAAATTTGAAAAATTGAGCCGCAATAACGCACACACTCACACACTCAACATAGACCCGCACTAGGGAAAGCCTGTGCTGCGGGTCAACCACAAATTACACCCAAGCTCACGAGAGAAATAAATGTAGGTCATACAAATATTTCTCCCGGCCCGTGAATCTAACCTGGGACCTCTGCGTGCAAGAGTGGCACGGTAAGCATTCGGCCACGGAGGCAGTTACCTTCACTGTTTTACAGGCTTGTTGCATATTCGTTAATAAGTCCATGCGGCTTGTTTATTATTTTGGATCAATTTTGTACAATTAGGTTATTTGTGTTTTTACACTGATCTAATTATTTCTTGGTTCATAATTAGAATTTAAAAATAAAAGCGAACTACAATAATAGCGTAGTCGCCACCAGTCTCTACAGAACGGAGATCGCGCATAATTTTGATCGGAAAATATGTTGTACGAGTATGTCGTGATGTAAGTGACGGAGACAGTTAGAGGAACGGAGGTACAACCTATGTGATTTTGGAACGTCCTACTTTGATAAAAATTCATGATGATACTATTCTAATCACTGTGATTTTATCGTAACGTTATTTACCAGGCACCTCTAGTTACTATTAAAATTAGGCCCTTTTGGGGGAGTACAGTGTCTTGTCCCGGCCAAAGCATGCAAAGTATGCATGAAAATCAATTACTGTCCACTTCTGTAAACTTTTAAATCTACCTACTAATAATGAACTATGTAAGCACGTAAAAGAGAAACTCATACAGCCAACTGCCAAGTACTCGTAATTGCATTGTAATATTATAATCGTATTTTTTTTTAATAGCGATAAAATAAACTAAAGTGCTGTGATATACTTTTCTGTTTTCATTGCCATTTTTCTATGTTCGTCGCGGAAATAAGATCTAGTGGGAAGAGCGATAATGAAAATGCATGCAAATACTATACCGAATATATATATATAATAATATATGGTAAATATTACTTTTAATTTTAATAAACATTTTTTTTACTTTATCTCTGTTGTACATCTTCTCCTCTTTGGTCCTTTATTATTTCCTTACATTGTTTAAGAAAAGCACTATGTAAGCGTCAGCACGAACGGGTATTGCTTGACTCGTATTAATACACTTTGTTGTATTGTAACTCATACTCGTCCAGCAATTCCTTACTTGCCGGCCTCTGCAATAATGTACTATTTTTATATTATTATTATTATTATTATTCTATTATTTGTTACAGCCTTCTTTTTCCCCTTTTATCATCTCTTACAATAATCTACTGCATTTTCATTTTTCAAGGCTAGGTTACATCCTATACAGTCCCAATGCTGGGCACAGGCCTCCTTTTCATAATAGGAGGGCTTGAACTGTAGTTCCACGTGGAGCCAACACGGATTGGGAACTTTACATACATCACTAAATTCCTTGAAGATGCGTGCAGGTTGCGTCACGATGCTTTCCTTCACAAACGTTTTCAAATTAAGTTTTCAGAACATTTCAAATTAAATTTCGCACATAAAATCCGAAAAACTCAGAGGTGCAATTCCGGATTCAAACTCTGCTTGAGAAAAGGTAGGTTGTGAACTATCGCCTCTGAAGCAGAGTTCGAATTTCGCCATTAGGCTACCGCGGCTTTTTTGCAATTGACAATTACGAACGTCTTTATTATTGACATCTACGCAACTAAAAATAGTCAAAATGTTGGTGACTAACCGCTCACGCGATGCGTTCATCCTACCGCAAAATGGCGGCTATTTGGTTTCGCTAATTAGAAAAGGATTCAGTTTAAATACAAGTTTTTAAAAATAAAAATTATTATTCTGCATTGTAAATAAATACCCTCCGTACTACAACAAAAACATCTCAAATAAAATGCAGTAATACACCGCAAATCCTGCACTTAAAAAGCACTAGTGAAATTTTTGGTGTACTTGGGTAAATATGATAATATTCCGTTTGAGTGGTTCTAATGTTTACCATAAAATTACTCCTTAAAGTATAGTTTATAAACATTTATATTCAGGGTAAACTTAAAAAACGCAACTTACGGTATGTTTTCAATAAACAAACACCGACATCACCAACCCAAACAATAACACACACGATTGTCGTGACGTATTTTTGAAGTTGCTTATTTTTTTAAATGACAGACCCAGGCATTAAAAACTTTATGGTTTGCTAGAGTAGTTACCGAAATAGCAATTAGTATTAGTTCTTTTACCTGTTATAACTTCGATATCCGATAAATCGGTGTAAAATCATCACCGGCACCTCTAGGTGTGGTATGCTTCCAGAGACGCATGAATCGCGTAAGCGGCTGAAACTGAACTAAATTTTAAAGCTTTATGTGTCATCAGTTTCTGTGACAATAATAATAATAACACGCACACACTCATTGCCCCGCACTAGGGAAGCCCTGTATCGCGGGTGCCATGGACACATACACACAGACAACCACAAATTATACCCAACTCACTAGAGAAATAAAAGTAGGCCATACAAATATTTCTTCCAGCTCGGAAATTTAACCCGGTACCTCTGCGTGGTAGTCAGCATGGGAACCGTCCGGCAGTTATAATAAAAATATTGTACACTAAATGCGTACGTGAGGCGCATTATAAGTTTCCGAAATAAAAAAAATACTATAAATGGTCAGAAATTAATTTATTGTTTTTCAAAATATTCTCCGTTAGCGTTATTGCACTTGTTCATACGAATGCACCAATTTTGAAAATATTTATGCCACTCCTCCGTGACAATCTCTGAAACATATTTCTCATACTCTTCGACAGCCTCTTCAGGTGATGAAAATCGTTGACCGCGTAACTGGTTCTTAATTTTTGGAAATAAATAAAAGTCACAAGGTGCCAGGTCGGGACTGTACGCGGGATGGCTCATAAGGTAAACGTTGTTCACCTTCAAAAATTCATTTGTCTGTCTGGCCGTGTGAGAACTGGCATTATCTTGGTGCAAGATGATTCGGCGTCTACGGTTATTTTTACGGGGTTTGTCAATAATTTCCAACAAACAAATGGTCGTGTACCAACCACTATTCACAGTACAACGATTCTCCAAAACAACAGTAGCCACGTGTCCAGGTTTATTAAAAAAAGAAGCAATCATCCGCTAAGAGGCACTTTGCACGCGCGCCACTTTAGTTGGTTTCGGCTCATCTCGAAAGACCCATACGCTCGATTGCTGCTTTGTTTTGGGATCCGAACTATAAGTCCATGTTTCGTCAGCTGTTACATGTCCCACACCAAATTTGATGCCCCTTCATTGAATCTGGTAAGCATGGCATTGCACCAAGTGACGCGATCCGTTTTTTGAGCCTTAGTCAAATTGTGTGGAATCCACCCAAAGCACAGCTTTTAGCCGACTTCAAAAAAAGGAGGAGGTTCTCAATTCGACTGTATGTTTCTTTTTATTTGGATGTATGTTACGCGATAATTCCGGTATCTGTGAACCGATTTTCATGACTCTTTTTTTGTTGTAAAGGGGGTAACTCAACAGTGGTCCCTTTTAATTTTGAAGAAAATCATCCACCTCTAAGTGTACAACCACACGCATGAAGATTCATTTTTATAAACAGCGCATAAATTTTATTATACGGAGCAATTATTTTAATGGTTGATTTTGCTATTCTCCAATTTAAGGCGTTTTTCTCTCAATGTACTTTGAGTAGTGAAGAGAAGAGGAACAAGAAGTTCTAGGCTTCTTCAAGCTAATTTCTACTTAGATTTGCTTTTTAAAAAGAAAATAAATTTTTCTCGGCTACTTCATAGTCATTCTTTAAAATTAAAAATGGCGATAAGAATTTAAAGCTTTTTTCAAAACACAGTTGGGAGCATTTTGTTTATAGCTTTGTCTATAGAACAACTATAGAATACGAAAAGATTATTTATTTTTACTTGCTTTAGTGTAGTTGAACTTGTCGAAGAATATTCCTCCTATGAGATTTTTATGATTGTCTACAAAACGCGATGTTTCTAAGCGATTCCAATTTGTCGCAAAAAAAAAACGTTATTATGCATAATTATATGGAATGTGTTATAATATGACTGGAAAGGTGGATACATTTCCTATCCTTTAAATATAAGGAATATTATAATGACTTACCTAACTTATGATGGAAAAATAAAATTTTCATTACAAAATTGAGGTTATTTTTTCACGCCAACCACATTTCACACAATGATTTCACTGTATTATATTGATAGACGGCACAAGAGACATACACAATATTGAAGTAGAATACAGTAGTTTACGCGCTCATTTCAATTGTTTTTATCATTTCACAACACGGAATTACTTCACAATGTTCATTTATTTGTCAACAAACAAATGCCGGCCATGACCGGCCCGAGCGCGAATTACGACTATTGTATGCGTTGCCAATTTGTAGGGAATTCTCCAAATTGTGGGGAGCTTCAACTAGATTGGGGATATTGTGGGGATTGGCGCTATCGTGAGGAAAATGTGGGGATTCTAACATTTTATCATTTTGTTTAATCTATCAATTGCTGATGCATCGCTAGTTTGATCGTTACTGTTAGAAAAACTGTGATGGATTATATCGACGTGTTATTCAACATCGCATATCCATCGTATTATTAACAAGCAGCTTAAATAGAATTATTATTAGAGCACTTGGTTCTGAATTGTAAAATTACCAGTCGGTGCATGTTGAGTTCGCGATTCTTTCTCCCGCTTAGGACGCGGACGGTCCCCGGTATGAAGCAAAACGAAATCAGCTATTGATAAACAAAGCCGAGTAGTTAGTACTTCCACACCACAACTTACCACTCGTCAACTTTAAATATTAAATATAGGTCGAAACTCATTGATTATTTCTAATGTTAACATAGTGTCACCAAATGCACAACAAATAATCAATTTACTTAATTTTGTAAGGCAAAGAAAAATGATTTTTTGTTCAGACTGATTACAGATTAATGTTGAATCTAATTAATATTATAATTAATATAACTGCCTCGGTGGCCGAACGGTTATCATGCCGGACTGCCATGCAGAGGTCCCAGGTTCAATTCCCGGGTCGGGAGAAATATTTGTATGGCCTACATTTATATTTCTCTCGTGAGTTTGGATGTAATTTGTGGTTGTCTACGTGTGTGTCCATGGCACCCGCGACACAGGGTTTCCCTAGTGCGGGGCTATGTTGAGTGTGTACGTTATTATTATTATTATAAAGTTATTTTTGGGGATTTTGAACAATTGGCATTGGCAACGCTGATTGTATCGAATGATGTGACTTAATATCCAAGGTTTAGGTTTTTAAGGCATTAAGTTAATTTTTTAGGTCATTAAGGTTTATCCATTTTGCATGAACTCTTACAACGTCCAATAGAGTAAAAACCCTAATTGGAGTATTTTTTTAAATAAAATCTACTGAAGACGTGCTATAACGTGTTTGTCAATAAGTACAAATATTACAGAATGTCTATAAATTAAATATATCTAGAATAAACTTAAGAACACTAGTTTTTAGAGTATTAATAGACTTTACTGGATGTGTATAGAACAATTTTAATAAAAATAATCAGTTGTTCTACAGACGAACTTAAAATAAGGACTATAAGAGTAAATCTTAAGAGAGATTACACTTAATTAAGTTGTTTGGTATTAAGAAGGTGTTAAAATTTTGACTTGAGTGAAATAAGTCTATAAGAACAATTTCTTTTTTCTAATACCATTCATAGAGAACTATTATCTAAATCTATATCATATTAAACAGTTTTAAGGTTTATAAAGTGTGCTCTTTGGGTTTATACGAGTTTGAGAAAGTAAAGCATCGACTTGTTCCCTAATGCCAGTACCGAAACCATGGGTACTTCTAATAACAAAGTTTATTTATTTATTTATTATTTATTTATTTATACATTTTAGGAAAATTCACAGACAAATAATACAATTATAGTATACTTAAATATGAGTAACCTAACGCCATTTACGAATTTCTACCAACATGAAACAATATAAAGTGCTTAGCAATCAAAAAAGAGATTATAAGGGAAAACAAAGAACTAAAAAAAGGAAAAAACACAGTCACAAAATTAAAAAAATATATAGTCTAAGAAAATAACAGATAAACGAACCAACCAGTGTATTTCTCCTAAAGGATGGAAAAAATGTATCTTACAGGATGGAAAAAATTCCATAGTTTAAGGTATTTATCGCCAGTCACGGGATGTGTCAAAGTGACGTTTGGTTTATTGGTTGTTGTAATACGAAACGCTATTGTGTCGACGATTATATTTTGGAGCAAGTTATTCACATAAAATAACGTAAACTTATGAGAAAAGTGTAGCAAAAAACAAATGGCACTAGCGAAGATAGCGAATTAACAACAACAAAATCCAAAAACTAATTAACGAGCCGGCGCAGGCGACTGGCGCTCCCTCAAGCGGGTTATACACTGTACCCATAAAGTACTTAGTATTATTATTTATCTTATGCGCAGAGTTTAGATTATGTGCCTAAAATTATAACCAATCAATATGACCGTAACAATACATAGTAAAGTTAATATTCCGTCATTTGGTTTAGCCTTCCCTATGCCTAATAGGCATAGGCATTGCCTATGTCAATATGCACCCAAATTGTACGTGCTGTTGCGTTGTTCTAAAATTTAAACCAAACTCTCATTGTCACTTTTTGTAAGGATAATAGAGTATGATAGTTTGATAAGTAGCAATAGGTAAGATCAAGACCAAGTCCACAACTGAGTGTACAATTCTTGCACTAGGCAATATTAATTTGAACATGAAATCAATGATAAAACCGTGTGTGGCTTTGATTCATCATTTAAAGCCATAAGTACATATCCAATTTCAGAAACTATTCGCTACACAAAAGAATGATTGACATTTCAATTAAATAGGAGGCGACAGTATGACATATTACTATGCAACTTAAATATATACACGTCAATAAAGAGTTTAGTTCCTTCTAATTGCGCATGAAGGGGTCGTAAGGCTGGTATGCTAGTCGATGACCAACCTGGGCATAAGTACCTCTATAAATTCCTGCATTTTACCGACTAGGCCAATGACCCACAATATTATATTAGCATTGAATAACACACATTGGAATCCCATCCTTACCCCATAAGGGCGTCGACACACGAGATAGTTTACGAGCAATAAACACAAAGTTTAAGAACCCCATACAGTTTTACTGCCATCTGTGGACCGCCTTAACGTGATATCCTGTCATTAGATGCCAACAGCTTTTATATCAAGCCCATGATTTGTTGCAAAAGGCTCGTAAGCTAGATCGACGAAGAATACAGATGTGGAACGTTGAGACTATGAAATATATTCGTTTGTTTTGTTTTTCTCATTCGATACTATTCGAAGGCTAAAACACTGTTGATCAGTTACAAGTAATGCATGAGTCATGCTTTTGTTTCCAAGTTTCAAATGCTCTCATTTCAAAAACAAAAGATAGATATGTCTCACACGACCGTATTGTTTGTGCAAATTGTGCATGAAATTTGCAACACGTCTACAAATTACGTTTTGAATATTTCCAGACCAGGTTTTCGAAATAACAGACTAAAATCATAATTTTCGATGGAAACACATTCTTATTTCAACTACTATACATATATATATTTTATAACGTGAAATTGATTTTAATTGATTTTTATTAACACTGATGAAAAGATGAGATAGTATTTATGGTTCGCAGAAGCCTTCGAAGACATGTGAAGACCCCCAACCTTTACCGTCTAAGGTTTAAACCCTCTCAAACAAGACCTGTACACAATCACGAATTATGATAATGATATGACATATTCACAATTATAAGTAATTGGTATTGAATTTGGAAAAGAAAGCAAAACAAGGAAATCAACACTTAAAAATGCTGATAATAAAAGAGAAAACGCCGAAAGTGACATTTCACTGCATAAGAGGTGGTTTGATTCTAATTTGTACACAACTGTTGTCACTCAGGAAGCAATTACAATAGTGCATTAAACTATGAGTAGTGTCCATTACAATAACCACGGGGTGACCACATTTGCGGTCGCAAGTCCGTTCACTACTGCTTTGAGCATGTAAGTGGTTAGGTCGCAGCGATAAAAGTAAAACTCTTTCTTTAATCACGTTTTATTGCGCGCTGATTGGCCGCGTCATTCGTAACAAACCTTAGAGTTGATTTACCTACAAGTCTTATACTTCCCGTTCTAATGTGCAACGGGTTTAAAACAAGACTTTATTTTCACAACATATCTTTTCCTTCGCCTATTTATTGAAGGCACAACGTTTACAATAAATATTTACACATCATTCATGGATTTAATTTTCGCGAGTATATCTATAGTCGCTGTTTTGTTGTCACTTGCCCCATTTATCAAAGGACGGAAGCAAAACTTACACATTGTTCCTACCAATAGAATTGGGTTTTCACACTAAGCCAGCACATTATCAATACATTCAAATTTCATTTTCAAAATCGCACCACCATTGACGCGTATAGATCTATTTATATTTACTTTAATTATGTACACAATTAAATTAGCCTAGCAATAATCGTTTATTTACTATCCAGTAAACCAAAGCGAGTATGGTGAAATTGCTATTGAAGCCTAGTAAATCCACAACTTATAACCATAAAAGGGGAAACTCATTTCCAATCTAATGTGAACGTGTTGTAGCTATAAATATTAAATGAACGTTTGAAATCGCATTACTTGTAATTCAAACAAGAGTATCAAGGATTTAGCTAATGAGAAAACTATATTGACTGAGTATACTTTTGGATTAGTTATCATACATTTCACCAAAACTTATGTTACCACGCTCTGTAATAGATCGGCATTAGATTTGTCTGATGTCACATTAATTAATTGTCAAGTTTTCTTATTAAGTCAGCATCAGACATAACTCTAATTTAAATATTATATCTGACCTTTGCCATTTTCACTGTTATTGGTTTAATTTTACATGTATAATTATTTCATGTCATGGCTAGACTTGTTTTGTAATGAGAGTAATTAAGTGTAAAAAAAACCTGTAGTTCATTTATCCATGACAGCCAATTCTATTTTTCACACACACTCTGTGTCGCGGGTGCCATGGACATACACATAGATAATCACAAATTACTCCCAAACTCACACTCAGGAGAGAAATAAATGTAAGCCATACAAGTACTTCTCCCGGCCCGGGAATCGAACCTGGGACCTTTGCGTGGCAATCCGGCATGGTAACCGGTCGACCACGGAGGCAGTTCTATTCTATTCATAGACATGTCTGCATTATGTATGAAACGTTCTTAAATTATCACGTCAATTCCTTTTCTATTCGAAAACCTCTCTAGAATCGGCTAGAGTTCTTCAACGCATCGATTTCTCTAGTCGTGAATCATCTATTAACACTTGCTCACTGTTTCTATCACATCGTACTGATTCATTCATTTTTCTAGCTACTGAAGATTAGCCTCAATAAGGTACATTAGCGTCTATAAATAATCTGCCTTGAAATCATAATTAAAAATTATATTTTTTTATTTATAAATATTCTTCACTTTTTGTGATAACATTTTAGTACTCCTTTATTTACGCTCCCAATGTAACCACGTGCTCAACACTATTTTATTATTGATTCAATATAACTTTGTGTGATTAAATATAATGCTTTAAGATCGACAGGTCTACGTACACCTAAGTTACTACTAAGTAAATGCCTTATCTGTAATTGTATACGTATTTTGTTAGCACTTTCATGGTCCCGACACACTTTCTGCTTTTCTCACCATTGCTATTCTAGTAGCGAATCACTAACCTTTGGCTCCGTATACTAACTTGTGCTAATATTGGCATTGCGAGTTATTGGGTAATGCTGGCAATCATATCGTCTATTGGCAAACAGTGACGTATACGCTTGCCTTGACATACAACCGATCGAATGCGCGGAGAGCAACTTTAAAATGAGCATGGACATTAGAATTTTTGAACTCCGAGTAGGTACTTTCTCTATAAATCTTTTCTTAGGCCGTATCCTGTATTTACGTTGTGATGTTCTATATTGAGTTCTTAGGTTTTCGCGATTGTTACACATAGGAAATGAGTCTATTTTTTCGGACTTAAATCGCGTATATTTGGTTTTTCAAACAAACCTACGTTTCGGGTCCTTTACAGGTCTACTACGGAACTGCTACTGACTGACTGACAATCAGCCGTGACCATGGGACCTGTAAACGGGGCTTAAAACGTTTATTTGTTTGAAAAACAAATATTCGCGATTTAGAAGAAATCTTTTCTAATTCGCGAATTAAAAATCTTCAAAAAATTCCGAAAAAGTAGATTCATTTACTGTGTTGTGGTGTCTTTTTCATTCTATTATTTTCTCGCCACTATTGGGAACTTGTACCAGATTGCTTGTCTTGTAGTAAGCGAAGCGTTAAAGGTGCTAGGAACTTCTTGCACATTTCAATATTGGAATTTAAGACTCAATTTACGTTGAAGTTAATTTTTGTAACGAAATTAACCAAATTCTATACAAACAATTCGGTAGCTGCGGGTTTTTCTGAAACTGCGTAGCATTTTCCGGAAGAATTTCTGTTTTTTTGGTTCAATTGATATAAAATTAATTATGCCATGGTCACAAAAGTTCGCAATGTAAATTGAGCCTGAAGGTCACTCAGTTGTCGCATCAATACTTATTTCATTTATGGTAATAAACCATAGCAATTGTTAGGAGGGTCTTTCTAGATTATTGGCGCAATAATTTTGTACGTTCTTGGTTTTTGTTCATTTCTATTATTTGATCTGTTATATCACTTCTTAATAAGTTATTTCTTTTCCTTTGATTAAGTATTCAACTATATCTTTGGATGAGTTTTTGTTCTTCCATACTTTTCGTAATTCAATGACAACTTCATCTAGATAGCAAGAGGTGACTTCCGACTACAAACTACAAAATAGAAACTGGAATGCAGTTCTTCAACTGCAAGCAGTTCCATGCAGTCGGTGCGACACTGCTTCAGTGCCATGTGCATCGATTACATTGCGACTGCATGACAACTGCCTATATGTAGCTCTCAGTTGGTCTAAACTACATTAGTTGGTAATTATGATGCTGTGACGGTACGATTGGCACTAACGCATGGCAGTTACTCTATTAGTTGGCACTATTGACGTATCGACAGCTTAGGTACGCTTTCTAACTGCATCCCAATCGTTTTTCTGCAATGCAGGCCAGCCTAATGCAACTTGTGTGACTAAACTCAAATGTGTCGTTTTGAAACTAACTATGCCTCTGTATGTATATAGTGAAGCATTCTGAATATATTTATTATTTGTAATGTAAAAACTTGACAATGAATCAATTAGTAAAACAAATACATTTAAATACATAAGGTATCGGGACTCGATATAATAATGCGTGCAAGCAAAAACTGAAAAGTCAGAGTTCAAATAAAAATTGTCGACAAGCAATCTGTTAATGAGTGACGAATTGGTATGAATTCATTAATTACCTCTCCACGACTCAACGTCTGACGTGACCAGGTATTTTAACCTCCAAAAACTATATTTAGGTAACTTATTCGAGTTTCGTTATCTTTTTTTGGATGTGACTCAACACGATACGAAATCAAATATTATAAATATGGGCAAAAATAAGCAGTGAAACTCGAGTAATTTTTTCGACTCGGAGTCAAGAACCAATTGATGCTTTTGTCAATCATCCTGTTCATACGACGAAATTCCTCAAAAGTAATAATAATACCAAAGGAAGTGTTCTAAATATTTTTTAAAAAGTAACGTTTTTCTTTCATTAAATTGCAAAGGAAGGAATAATTTACCGCATTACTTCCTTAACTCGTCTTTAATAAATCTGAAACAGACCAATTATCAGTAAAAGAAAAGTGTGAACGTATTCGTTATGTTTTACGTCGAATGAGACTTTCAACTTTTTTAAAGCACGTCGTAACTTATTATTTCAATACATGATCCATATGCATGAATGCGGAAAAAAGCTATACCAAGACAAATCTTTTTTTTACAACTAAACAATTAATGAAAAAAATATTGAACTTTACCCTAAAATTGATTGCATTCTCTGAATATTGCTCTGGAGGTTCGTGCAGAGTGAAAGTACAAGCGGAAAGCGAAGCAAGTAGCCCGAGGATATCATTTCGTACACCTTGTAATTATCGAAACGTATACATTCATTTAAGGTTCGACAAACAGAGGCAGTGATAGCGTTTTGTTGTCCCTTCTGTGATTACGGGAAGTTTATAAAAGTGAAGTGTGAAGTAAGACGGTGGGCATCGTTCACTGTATTATTGGCGGGTATACTCCTTGATCGTAAATACAAAGTACCACATAACGCATTCACAATGAAAGTAAATATTGTTGAAGCACTTGCCCTTGACCACCTTGACTGAAAGATGTAATGCAAATATATTTAAAATTAAATTGTAACATAAATGGAAATAAGTTACTTATTAATTATATATGTATATAAAAAAAAAGTTTTCATCTCGTTTGCGAAATACTTCACGTTACTTTTTTAAGAAAAATATTAAGTATTACATAATTGGTAGAAAGTTAGGGAGACCTTGTATGAAATCTGTAGGTAATTTTCATTGGGGATATTCTTCTTAATAATTTTATTCTTAGCCTTGCGCCTTTTCAATTAAAATTTTACACAAGGGCCACTCGGAACAGAGAAATCGCCGCTGGCACTTTTGACTTTGTAAACACGTTCTATTGTTTTAGTAAACACCTTTAAAATTTTCTTTTGTTAATTTAAAGCAAGTGTTTTGACTTAATCCATTTACTTTGTAATCACAGCTTTTATTTACAAACCTTTGTTGAAGCTTGACATTGCAGAAACACTTCCAAGGACTATTTTCAGAATAGAAGGCAAGTCACAGTCGGCGAAAAATGGAAATTTTTAATGGATTAAATCATTACGATACGATCATTGCTTTGTTACATTAACACAAGCAAATCATGGGTACGTTAAACCGATAAAGGTTTGTTCCAATTGGTTGGGGATAATGTCGTATAATATAATTAACGCACCTTGTGCTAATCGTACCGTTTTAATGTGGACATTACCCTTTTAAGTTGCTGAACATAGCAGTGAGCAATAATTGCCTCGTTAGATTGTTTCACGGCTTGTTTGCCGAAATGAAGTCGTTAATTTGTACCTTAGTATAGTGTCAAATGACGTTCACGTTACACTGCAATTAAAAAAACACTGTACTTATACGTGGTGAACATTATCAAGCAACGTGTCCACGTCAACGTGTGTGTGTGTGCCGCTTGAATCAACTATGACAGGAACTAATTGAAATCAAATATAAAGTGTATAATTATTGCAAAAGAAACTTTGATACATAGCTAAAAAAACTTATTTTTATTCAATCGTCCGAAACATATGGCCCCCAATAAATTTCGTATGTAACGGTTGTAAGTACTTCCATTACCATATCTCTCTCATTTGCATTGCTTAATAACTTAATTTTGTTTTTATGCAGCTAAAAATAAAGACCACACGCGCCGACTGACGTACATGGTTGTTAATAAACATTTAGTAGGTACTGTTCTTCTGTTCTTTTGTTCTTCCAATTTAGGTGCGAAGGCCATTTTTGGGCAAACATGCTCGCGTATGAAGTGATATATAAATACGTTATTATGAATACGAAGCGGGATATGAAAGCGGAAGGTATTGGGAAAGTGTGAGTCGAGAAATTGATGGCAAATTTTCGATTGCTTACGGCCCGATGTGCCGTACACTCACGCCTCCAAGTTCATTATGCAGTGTATTGTGTCTCTTGATACGATTTGATTTAATAAGAAGGAAATGTTACCAATTTTTTTTTTCAACCGCTTCATTTTCGATTTCTTAGGAGTTCTAAACTTTGCTTTCCACTTGCTGAGTCTTTTCGAATAATTACAGCTTAATTTACATTATCACATGCAAGAACTTCGTGAAACAGAAAACTCTTTGAAGATTTGTGAAGTTTCCAACCCGCCAAGGGCCTGCGTTAGCACTATGGGCTTATTGCTCATGAAGAGAATACTTGAAGAAAGATAATTTTATTTTTTATTCATGTTTGAAGTAGGTACCCAAGAGAAAATAACATGATGTGGTAATCAACATTCCTGACAGGATCCTTTATCTGGACAAAATAAAGTAGTAAAGCAGCAACATCGCCAAGGTTAAAGTTATATGTCTACTGGAATAGTTTGGTGAATTTATACAACTTTCTTTGGGTGGAACCGCTGTTGCCTTGTTTTCCCGAAAGGTCTCGAAGCATCGTGGTAATGGAACATTGCATCATTGATGAACCCTGAGATGTGAACATACACAAAGGAACTTATCCACTTTATTGGCTTATTTAAGCCCGAGTGTCTCCAAATTTAGTATTTATAGATCACACTTTCCTTTCGACCGTCACATGACGTGGGCCATTGTTCTTTATGAAACTAGTGTTTCTTTTCAGAGTAAATTTCAATTACTCGTGAATTTTTATTTACTTACCTCTCTACGCGGCAATATACATAATTTACTTATTATAAGTGGACAGGTGTATACCTTTAGTATGTTTTTGGAACATCTTATTACTGACACAAGTTGTTTGAAGTCAAATACAGAACAGAGCCCCAAATTTGATAATTTTCTTGAGACCTAGTCATTGTAATTCCATTGAGACTCCACAGAGATTATATAGCAATATTTGTTATTCTGCTAAGTTGCAATTCAAATTCAATTCTAAAATTCAAAATATTTATTTTCAGATAAGAGAATGCATTGGTGTTAGTATAATAGAGAAAAAAACTTATAAGATATTGTTAGTAGGTACGACGACATATTACTTAATTATTTAAAATTGTAATTGTCACGTACTTACGAGGCATCTCATGCGGAATCATTGTCCGTACGAGATGCCTTAGTACAGGCGCTCTATGGTCCTCTGCCACAACCTTTAGGACGCTTTTCTAACCAACGATGCTAGTTTTTTCCGCAAGATGGCACGAAAGCTATTCGTATACTAAATAATAAAGCAATGGCAGTCGAGTCTCAGGGTCGTATTCTAAAACTCTACTCAATGCTCAAGTCAGGGTTTGAGTATGGTTTAAAGCACTCGAAATCATACTCAAGTCCCTGCCATTAGGGTCGTATTACCAGTGCGTGTGTTTCCAGTGCAATCCTGACTTGAGCATTGAGTAGAGTTCTAGAATACGACTCTAGTGTCATTTTAAAGGCAGTGATGGCATTCATGCATTCAACTTACTACTTATTAAAACTTCCATCAAAATTAGTATGGACATCTTGATTTTCATCTAGTTTAATCTACAACATCATCACCAACAACCCATCGTAGTCCACTACTGGACATAGGCCTCTCCCAATGCGCGCCATTTCGCCCGGACCTCAGCTCCATGCATTTATCTGCTGCCAGCTGTCCTTCGCAAATCGTCACTCCATCTGGCCATAGGGCGTCCTGCACTACGTTTGCCGAGTCGTTATCGATTCTTCGACAGATATAGCCACCCCACTGCCACTTCAGCTTGCTTATTCTACCAGCTATGTCGACTACCTTAGTTCTCTGTCGAATAACCTCGTTTCGTACCTTGTCCTTCAAAGAAACTCCGGGCATAGCCCGTTCCATAGCTTGTTGAACGACTTTCGACTGCTGAACTAACCGTATCGTGAGTGTCCACTTCTCGGCTCCGTATGTCATAACAGGTAGAACGCACTGATTGAAAAGCTTCGTTTTCAAACTTTGCGGTATGGGTCACGAGAAAACTCGACGTAGTTTGCCAAACGCTGCCCAGCCAAGCTGAACCTACAACTCAGTTTTCCATTTAAATGTATTTTTTATAAAAATAAAACTCGATCTAATAACGATAATAAAATTAACGATAACGAAAAAAAAGAAAAAAGATAACGATAATAATAAAAACTGCACTGAAACGTCAAATAATTAGTAGACTACGCCATAATTGGCGCTGCATTCAAGAGCAGAATACCAAAAAATTGCAATGGCAGTTGAATAGTAGCTCGATGGCTAGTCTCTGACAAGCCACTACACTTAACTTTTAGCAGATTTCCAAATGTACAAAATCCTGCCATCGACAGTGTATCGACACACAACTGACATGATTTGAAATTCGTAGCCATATTTCCGAACAAATAAGTTCATGACCCTTTTGTCATACGTACCTCACTTATCAGATTCGAACTTGATCTTTTAAATATAGCAACCCGAGCGCCGGCATTGACACGATGCACTTGAACTCTTGAAAAAACACAATATGAACTGCGTGAGAGATCTTTACAACATAATTTTCTCTTTTGATCGGGAGGTAGTCTACGAATAATGCAAACAAAAACAAATTACATAGTCATAAGAGTAACGTACTCATTGTAATTTCGTTGCGCGGGTTAAATATAAAAAAAACCGTCCTCAAAAGTTTGTGGAATTATATCTATTTGCCAAGTTTTATAGAAATTGGTTAGAAGGGTGAATTTCAATACACTGGATTCCTTAATTGGCGACCCTTAGCAGTGGAATATTTACTTCGAATTTGAAAGAGACCAGTACTGAGGTATCCCCTCTTCAACAAAAAGAATCATCGAAATCGGTTCACAAATGTCGGAATAATCGCGTAACATACAAAAAAATACATTCGAATTTAGAACCTCCTCCTTTTTTTTAAAAAGGTTAAAATTAATACATTGCATGGAGCTATTGCCAAACGATATTTTGAAAACACTTCTTGTAGTACATGAAGAATATTGGTAGATAAACACACTATTCTCTAAGATTTATAACATTGCATAACTTCTTAGTTGAATCGTCAAAGGTACACAATAGGATAAAGGTACGGGTTATAATGAGTCGATTTTTAAGATAGTATTTCTATTATGAGCATCGGAGTATTGTGCGGCCAGACCCATAAAATACATCGCAGCGTTGCGCCAGATACCATAAAAATATAAGGAGGAGTGTGAAGAGTTATAATCGTGCAATAAACGGACTCTGGTCATTTGCGACATCTCGGTTGAAGTTTTGAATATAAATGTCCAAACTTTCACGATGATATCTATAGAAACAAACATATTGTTAGCCTACTTAGATAATAAGGAATGAAAAATAATTTTAAAATGATTTTCATGTTTAAGTTCCTACTTTAAGATCGGTTACACGTAGCGGCTTTTAACGCGCGATTGCATCGCGGCAGTTGCGATTTATATTACTGTCATCGTTAAATCATTAAAAACACGCATCGCGTTTACATCGCGATTGCATCGCGTTTATATCGCGATTGCATCGCGTTTGCATTGCGATTGTATTGCTGCAGACGCGCTGCTAAAAGTCGCCTTGTGTAACAGCTCTAACTGGAGAATCAATAGCGTAACGGGCAAGTGGCCTATACAACTTAAGTAACCACATTTTCTAGTACAACGAGTGATAGGTTGGCTTCGGGAATGCGTACCTTCTACGTATTATATGTATATGCCATGATTTGTTGAGTCGTCTCACGGTATGTGCGGTTTTGTTTACTATTCTATCAATTGCATCAGCAATGAAAACTTGATTTAGTCACGTCAGCGGAAAACTCGCATGTCGTAGAAGATTCACATACTTCTAGTATGACAGAAGACATGTTGCATTTTTGTGATGGACCATGGTTTGAACTCTCTTTAGATGAGACCCACGTTCAGTACTACGATATGTATAAATCGGTGATGACGATTGGAATACGAAATGCCACTTAAATCCTTTAGTTAATAATGTTATCGGTCATTGTTGCATCTTTACTTCATTCACCCGAGTGTTATACTTAAGGTGCTTTTGTATATGCATAATAAGGGCGAGCTCGTTTAAAAAAATCTGGAACAATTATTATCTCCCAGTCACTAGTGATGTTAAAAATTAAAACGAGAAATGCCTATTATTACATCAACGATAGTCGATGCACCATTTGTAATCCACGCCTTTCATCAGGTATACTCACGAGTATTAATATCGTTGGTGTTAACTTCATCACTGCTTATTTCACAATATTAGTAATGCCGTTTGTTCACAAATACGATGTTTACGCTTATAATTGTGCAGGTTTGCTTTTGTAATGCTTCTATTCGAAGCTTCGCAGTGTTATGTTAAGAAAGATTCGAGCGTCCGTTTACATAAGAACACCATACAATACTTTGTGAGGTGCTTATATTTTGTTTTCACAGGACAAGGAATAAGCAAAAGGGGATTTAAATGAAAGTGATAGAAAAACTACACTGCAGTTAGAATTATTCTCTTAAAGTTTGTATTCCAAAGATCAGGTTTCGTCTTAAAATTTGCTGTTATGAGGAGATAACTGCTGCCCGCTTAGATTTTATTGTGCATCATTTGACATTATAAATTACATTATCCATTCGAAAGTAACTCTGTCTGTTATGTTTTCACGCTTAACCGCTGAACCAGTTTCCAGTTTTTATTAATATTGGTATAGAGATAGATGGCACCTAGGACAAGGACATAGGCTACTTTTTATAATAAAAATAAGGAATGAAAGTTTGTACGGAGAACTAATAAAACTATGAAAATTAGTACCTACAGTATAGTAGGCTACTCGAAGCACTTATTCTATATAGACGAACTCGCGAGCACGAACTAGTTTAAAATATTTGTAAGGACTAAGTTAGCACACCAATTTACAAGAACGTTCTGATCTTACGTGTTTTTGAGGTTATAAAACGATGTAAAAAAAAACGATCGTAAAAGTTTGTAGAGAGCAGAGTTACCTAAAATTGGAAAAATACATACATTTATGCTATTTATGTCGTCTTAAGCTGACAAAAACTGTTTATTTGTGGAAGAAACGTAACATTAATAAGATACAAGAACCACTTAAATACTTCGTAAACTGAGCTTAATTAATTTAATTAATTTTAATTGAGTATTTTCAGGGCGTTAAAAAACGTTATTATATACTGACTACACTTAATGTAGAAGTTAAGAAAAAGGAATAAAAATCGAATGCCCTGAGGCATCGTGTCTTGGAAGTTGGTAAGGGAAACGTTACATTGGATAGCCGAACTTATTCTTTGGCGGAAGTACACGTCAGCCCGAGGCTTGCGCAATGCGATCTGTAACTGTTTAGCGAGAAGTGTCGCATGTAGCCCCCAGGAACCCAAAGTTTCCACCACAAAGGGCACAAAGCAGTACCTATAGGCAATATGGCCAAATTGACAACATTGACTTTAAATTTTTAGTGCTATTGAAACCGAAACATGGACATCACATTTAGTCAAAACAAATTTGTTTTAGAATACAGAATAAATTCGTGATAAAATCAGAATGAAAGTGAAATAAACTCGTGGAAAGTTGACTCAAGTTGTTGTCACATAAAATTCCCCAAAGTCATAAAACCTGTCATTTTACACTGTCATCGGCCGTGAATGGCATTTCATGCTATTTAAAAACCCATAAAATGCTCAAATTGTTTCTCGTTGCTCTAACCCGTGGTTTGAGATTTGCACATTTTGAGAAAACAGGTTTTATTACGTAATATGTTGAAAATCTACGACATCAAGTAACAACACAAGTTATTAACAGAATATAAAATAATGCAACATTTTTGTACTATAAGTTATTATTAAAAATAATGATATTACTTATATGTTGTCAAGACTCAAGTCTTAATTAAAATTTTTACACTGTTCCTTTGTTATCACAGTCACCGCTAAGTTAATTAAAGTAACGCGTTTGTGGTTGTTGAAGGTTCGAATTTATAAAAAAAATCTGTATTAAGAACGTTTACTAAATCATCTTCGTTCAAAGAATGTTATTTCGCTTTATAAATCCGACACTATGAAAATACTAAAATGGTGGCCATCCATCATCGTGTGACGTTAACGACCAGCTTTACTAAATCGGAAAACCTTTTATGATCTGAATTAGGCAAATCTAATGCGCACGTAATATTAACCTTTGCAAACATGGGAATAGTATATATATTTATAACCAAAACAACACCAAGGTGACAGGTAATTAATAAGCTAACAGATGTAAACTAAGATGAATGATGAAAGTGATGAAAGAAGAGATGAAATTACACGCTTGGGGTAAATGGGAATTAATTCTTATAAAAATGCGTTATTATTTGTTTGTTTGCTTAAAACATTTTTTTTATATATAATATCAAGTGACGGGACGAACGGGACAGGACGGTGCGCCTGAGGGTAAGCTACACGCCTGTCCATTTGCAGTGCCAATCAGAGCTTTAAATCGCATAGATCTGTGGGACACTGCCACTGCGCCCGTCACCTTGAGACATAAGTTGATAAGTCCCATGGGCCTGTAATTTCGCCAGCACCCTTACCCTTCTAAACCGGAATGCAGTAATGGTAACATGTAATGGGAACTCTTTCACAAGGAGCTCTACTGCTGTTAAATATGGTGTAGATCAAGAGTTCATTCAGAGAAGTACTGCCACCTCACCTATTTCTGCTGCCAGGGTGCTGGTGAAATTACAGACACATGGGATTTTTCAACTTATGTCTCAGGGTGACAGACGCAGTTTCAGTGTCCCTCAAACCGTTCCGATTTAAAACTCTGAGCAGCTCTGTAACCGCTATGGCTAGGCGTGTCGCTTACCACCAGACGCACGACTTGCTCGTCCATTCACTTGGTATTATAAAAAAAGAATAACAGAAGATGTAACACGAGACAGTGCCAGTACAAACATGTTTCGCATATATTGTTATACAATGTCAATTGACTAAGTACCACAACAAAGAACGTCACAAGTTCCAAATTAAATTTGTCAAGAATTTAAAGGTCTATTTCCTGTTAAATATTTCGTTTACGTCATAAATTTTTTTTTTCATTTTATCACTGGTTTACTTCGTTTTAAATAAACATAAGCCTAACAATCTCGTCTCGAGTGGCATTTTGTTATACATTTTTAAACAACTTTTGCCGTATTTAACCGTCAGAGCAATATTGTCAAGTAGAAGTCTATTCGGGTTTTCGCATATTTTAGTATTCTAGCATTATGTAAAAACAACATATTGTCTAACGTAGATACTATTCGAAACGAACGTAATCAAAGTTATGCACAATATAACGTTATTAATTTTATTATGATCTGACGGGCGTTGGCCTACCCATCCGTGTGTTCTATTTGAATTTACGTCCATCCGAATACTATCGACTACAAAGTAGAAGATGCGAGCGTTTGATCTAAAATTAACTCGAGCTTGACATAAATCGCTATTAATCGATTCGGCGCTTTTGATCCGAGGCTCGATTGCTCGTTACATGTGCATCGATTATTTTCAGACTTGTAGTTATATACAATGTTTTATCTAGGGCCCGGATAAATGAAGTTCTTTTCTCGGAGAGAATTTGAAAACGATTGAAATTACCGTATCTTTTTTTAAATAAGTCTCAAATGGCCTTGAAAAGCTAAGTTATGTAGTTCAGGGAGCAGGCATTGAATTCCACTCCAGTGCCGTAAGCCATTTAATGTGGAAGCATAACGCTTCGTCTTGGGTATATCCACAATATAGGAGCGAACCCTAAGTCTAGTCCCCCGGTGATAGAACGGAGATGGCGGAATGATTACAGTATCGATTTTGGATACGCGAATTACAGTAGATAAACCTTTAAACTTTACACTTTGGGTGGTACTTGTTGTAATTCGCATAGAGTTGAATATAAATCTTATAAAAAAAGCATATCAATACATCAAATCTTAAACATTAAATAGGTACACTTCACCTGAAAATAATTAGGTACACCTCGCCAGAAAATAAAAAAGGACAACAAAAATTTATAGTGACATGATTAAATTAAATTATCAATATGTATAAGGTGAATTAATTGAGAATAATATAATAATGATTATTGCAAAAATTCATTAACACTGTTATAACCTTTATTATTCAACTATTCGTAAAGACTCGACGTAAATGTTTAATGTGCATGTTTAATACACATAACTAAGTGTAAAAAAAGTGTTGTTAACTGTAAATAGATTAAAATGAACATGTGATCTAGTTTTGTTCTTTTTTTGTTTATTTCACTTTAAAATTTACAGTTAACAAAACGAAGCAATGTGTATAAACCTATATAGACTTTTCACGATATACAAACTAGAATACATATTAATATAATATAATATTTCTGGGGCGCATATCACGAACAACACGCCAAACGTATATTTTTTAAAAAACACTCTCATGTACGGTACGGGGTCAAGAGCATGTCAAGCTTGACTCATAAGATTTAAATCCAACTCTATGCTGCTTGCGATAAGAACGGTGCAAAGTACAAAGTGTCAAGCTTGACGTGTTCTTGACTGGACAACGCTGCGCCAACCCGACAAACAATGTATTGCTTCCTATTGATAGCTGATGAGTGGCTGTGAAATCTAAAACCAAAAAAATACACAAACAACTTGATAAGATTCTTTTCTTTTCTTTTCTTTTGTTACTGATAAACAGTGATCCGAATTGATGGAATTAATTTATCTAAACCAAAAAATATAGGTTTATAAACCTAAAATTTGAACGTTTTCTTAGTATAGACATACCCATTTTGCCATCAATGCATATAAAATATCTTTTTTTCACTGTTTATATTCTAAACATTCCAAAATACAGGTTGTCCCATGTTTATTTAAACGGCCAAAGTAGATATTTAAATACGTGAGTTCCTATAGAAATACAACTACAATATTATTTGTTGAGACAACAATTTGTAGCAAATACTTAATAGGAAATAATAATTTGTCGCCTTTGTACTCAAATTTCAATAAATAATTCGCGTATTCAAATATGAGCTCCGAGAAGTCCCGTGATTTCTAGAAGGGAATGTCAACATTATTCTTTAGTTTAGCTAAATTAACTTCCTCAAATCCGATCACTGCTGACAAGCATCCTTAAATACTCATATATTAAATACCATAAAAGGTTCGTAATAAGATTAAAAGTCCCTATAATGACGTAACCTGTACGTTACCGAGAACACGTCGTCGCACAATTCTAAGCTCTCCCAAGGGAAATCGGCTGCTATCTAAGAACTCACAACTATTTTAATCAAAAGAAAAAGAAGCGTATTGAATGAAGAGGATCGTGTACTTATCGTTCTCATCTATTCGCTGAGTATGCAACAACAAAAAGTTTTCACAGCTCTTCATATGTACTTTTAAGTCATACCAATTCATTTGTTATGAACTTTCTATTTATCTTTGTATACTTTATTTTAACTTATTATTTTAACAGTTCGCAAACCATGTACAATACTCAATATTAATTTAATACTATAACACTCTTTAGCTTGGAACAGATGACAATTATGCACAACATTGTAATAAAACAGATTTAGTTAAATATCCTACTTAGAAGTAAAAATGTACGTTTATAAAAAAATACTTGCTTTTAAGAGAATAATTTTAGAAATACTCCATCTAGACTTCTCCAATCATCATAAAATTATTTTGGTGTTATAAAAAACTTTTTAACCGACTTCAAAAGTTTTTTTTTAATTTTGTATGTGTGTTACGCGGTAACTCGATAATAATTTGTAGACCGATTTGGATGATTCTTATTTGTTGGAAAGACGGTACCTCGTCAGTGGTCCCATTTAAATTTGAAGAAAATATTCCACCTCAAGGGTGGCAAACTAGCGAATAATGACTTTGAAGTCGGTTTTTTAGTACTCTGAAAGGTTTACACATTCTACGAACGAAACTAGTCGATAACTTTCTTATGCTGAAATATAATTTTATTGATACGTAATTTGTTTCATATAGTTCGAATTATTTTTATGACTTTCACATGATAAAAAACGACGTTTGAATTAAGATCACATGATGCTTTATTATACCAATTTTGACGTGATGTGAGTTTGACGAAACTCTTTAAAATCAGCGATGTTGAGCTGGCAATACACGTTTATGTATTTCACGATAATAAAATTTTGCAACGCAAGCTTATCTCGTAGGATTTGTTGTATTCTTGTGCTGCTTCTTGAATCTCAGTTCGTAAAACAATGGCCTTCGCCTAGTTCCTCTATCGCTACCAAAATATGCTAACAGAGTCAATCACACAATAAAAATCGATTAATCTGTCAATCAAACAAATGGAATATCAAACAGAAGTGTCAGATACTGTATGCAGTGTCAAAACACGTCTACTTTGTGTGTGGGCCTCTTGACACTATTCCATCAATAAAATGTCTTCTCGACATTCATTATTAACATTCATTACAGTGAAACTGCTACTAACGTCGGCACTTGGGAATAGTTTGGACCAACTACTTGAATTCACACATTATTTGAATGCAGTCGAGCCCCTGATTGTGAAATATTCCACTGGTATTACTAATAGTACCAGATATAGATCAATTCATGGCTACGTCGTAGTATTTCCACCAGATACTTCGCTATTTCACAATAACTTACTATTGGATTTTATAGTTTCACGCAATGACATTTTAGCTTCAACAAACGTGTTTAATGTGTCACCCGATAATTGAAATATGTCCTCATTGAGTTAATTAGTACTATTAATTACAAACTTTTTGCCAGTGATAGTTTCTTAACTGGTAGTCGTTAAAAGGTCACCCACAACATCTAAGTAATTAATTCTCATTGTGTAATTCCAATGCTTCACGTACAATGACGCGTTAGTTGATTCACTACTCAATATTTGCATAAAATGACAATGCGAGACGTCTAACAAAACTCGTTCATTTCAAAATAATCTAGATTAAATTTACAACCAGATGTTGGAAGAATTATTGCTACCACTACAAGAATGTTAAGAGCAGCCCTCATAAAGTTTAATAACAAAAAGCTGCTGTAGAATGGCGGGTCGACCATTGCCCAATCATTGAACGAAACGTGATTGACAGCGTGAGTATGTTTAATTCATAACGATCGATTAATGGTAGTTCAGTATGTCGTCAAATTCGTAATGAATTCATCTGGTGTATCGTTTTATATAAACATTTACAACCACTTGAACGCTTGACGTTTATGTTTGTTATTTATTTGCCTATTTCGGTATGAACTCACAGAGTAATTGAATGCAACCTAAAGGTGGATTAGTAAATGCATTTGCTTAACATCAAAGTTGCAAGTTGGGACTTGGGACATTGCATTAATTTTACCGTTGCAAAGTTACGATAACCTTAATGCTCTGGCTAATCAAGGAACGAATGGATTCGTTATCGAAGTTTAACCAAGCAATGGCTTAACTTGTAATCAAAAATAGAACAGGTACCTATATACTGCGACGTAAAGTTTTGTTGTTTATCAGCGCTGTCGGTATCACAAAAGCGATCGTTCTCGTAATAAATTGAACTAATCACAAAAAGATTATAGCGAGTTGAAGGCAACAAAGCAATGGTATCTATGACAAGAAAATTGTCTAACACAATTCGCGGCCACTAAAACAAAACCGCTATAAAGCATCTAATGTTACCAAGGATTCTCATTATAAAGTCGCCTATAACGCAACAGCGATTTAAAACACTCGAGTTACATTTCCTCCCAGTAGTCAATTTTGCCGATTATGCGAAACGCGCCTGAGAAAACATGTTGACTATTCGCTGTTTGTAAGAGGTATGAGTACTTGCTCGGGCATCCGCCTGCAGGTACTTACAAAGTCATCAAAGATTTTTATGTACCTACGACGAGTTACTTACCTCAGATGTTTGTAAATATAAAATACACTTTATTTAGTGATTGGTAATGTTAAAATTAATAGTAAAATTTTATCCACGATTAAAAATAAAAGGAGATAAATGACACAGAAATTGAAAACGGTTACAGCTAGTTAGGAAATTTTGTGAAAAAGTAGCACTGGATCCAGTAATGACAATATCTGAAAGTCCATCACATTAGTATGATGGACCTTTTGACTTTATCCATTAATTTTACGACGTATGTACGACTCTTTTACAGGAGTCTCTTAGCCTCTTTTATATTTCAAACGTCGTCATATTATCAATGAATAAGTAAAGAATAATTAATATATATGGAAAATTATTAGTAAGGGAACCGACACAGTTGTTTCCTCCATCTAGATTAATTATTCAGATTAGATAATAATTATTGGGCAACACAATGCCATATCGAAAGTGAAAGGTGAAGTTTGAGACAATGTCCATGTATGTTGACATACTATAGCCAAGGTTATTATGAGTGTTACGACATGCGAACTTTTACGCTTTACTTGACAAGGTTTATTACGACGAATGAAAACGTTAATAAGTAACTTGGATAGGTTTGTATTATTTCCAAAAGTATTGAAACAGCAAACTTTTTTTATATATAGATTAGATTTTGAATAGACGAAAAACAAAAAGGCAAAGTCAAAGTCAAAGATCATTTATTCCATAGATAAAATAAATTTACACTTGAAAACGTCACATTTAAGCTACTGCTGGTTCACTACGCCGACTTAACCCTGAGAAGAACGAGCAAGAAACTCTACGGATTGCTCTTTTCAAATAAACTTAAGTGCTATGGAATTTTAAACACTTTGAATCAAATTTTTGTGGACTCTGGAGCTGTGTCGTCTTTCCATACATCTTTATCTAACACGTAGTCTTCAGTTTTGTAATATAACTCTTCAATCAAAATATTTTTAATGTACTTTTTAAACTTAGGAAATGATAATCTAAAAGTTCCCCATAAAAGAGTCGTTTTTCGATTTCGTTTGTCGATTTCGTTTACCCAAGGTATGGTTAAACGAAATCGTGGTATCATGAGTTTGGACTTAGCTCTAAGGTTAATATTATGGATATCTTCTTTCTTATTGAAATTATGTATATTTTTACGGGCTTAACAAATATTTGAGTAAATGTACTGCGATGCCACAATCATGATACCAGTCTTCTTAAGCTTTTCTTTGAGAGAAACCCGAGAGTTTAGACGGTACACAGAACGAATCGCTCGTTTTTGCAATACAAATAATTTGTATTGTAAAAACAAAAGTTTGAATATCCGCCGATTTACCCCACATGGGAATCCCGTAGGACATTATGCTATGGAACTAACTAAAGCAAAACTGGTCTAGCAGTACTCACATCGGTAAGCTCACGTATTCGCACAGCAACAGCCAATTAGAAAGATATTAGTTACAAAGAAACCTGGTACATAGGACCTACAGTCAGACAAACAAAAAATGCATGGATCATGTCATAGTCATTATTTCTACAGTATATAATTTGCATATACAATTATTACTGGAAAAAAGTACAGTGAATAAATGAGAATTCCAGAAATTATTACGAAGAACATTACAGACAAGAACATAAATGGTCCTGAAACAGTAAGTTTCCCAACTGGCAATGGAATACAAAAGGAACATACTAAATCTAACTACTGTCTAGAATGGACAGAACGATGTAAATGCAATACACTCTGGATAATTATTTGTTGGGAGCCCGAGGGGACTCGTGCATTGTTTTGATGTGCCAGACAGCTAAGTGTGGTTTACACTTTGTACCTACTATGAGATTTTATTGTTTCACGGAGATTCGCTCAGGGCTTGATTGTCAGAGTTGTAAAAGGAAACCCAGAATCAGTGTCGTGAACTCTAACATCGTGGTTGCTTAGACCAACACTTAAGTTTAAATGATTGTCTTGTAACATAGTACTACTTATAAACCCATCTAGCATGAAATGACTTTTGTTCTCTGACTTTATAGAGTTCTGCTAACAAAATTAAATATTCTATTCGTATATGGCGATCTCCGTGGTCGAGTGCCTTGCACACCGGTTTCCATGGTGTCTTCTCCGAGGTCCCGGCTTCGATCCTTCGCCGGGTCAGTGTAGAAAACTAACTTTTCTGTACTGTTTCGGGTCTGGGTGTTTGTGGTACCATCGTTATTTTCGATTTCCATAACACAAGTGTTTTAGTTTCTTACTTTGGAATCAGAGCAACGTATGTGACGTTGTCCAACAGATATGTTGTACCTTGTTATTTTAGATATAATAATTTTCTCACATACATTTTTCTTGTTTCAGGTAAGTCATAACATCCAGGATCAACGCGATTGACATGTACATCGGCGTCAATAGTCTCCCACAAAATTACTATTCTGTCCCTCATCGTGACCTATAAACTCCTTTACTATTTCATTAAATAAAAATATGATCAATCATAACACAAATCCCTTCCCTTGGTCTTGAAAGACTCTTATCAAAAAAATTTGTTGTCGAAGTACTACTTCGTACACATGACATAAATAAAAGATATCACGTCGCCATATTTTTTTTGATGCACTTAAATAACTAATTGCTGAATGTTTTTTTATTGACAATATTTTAGCTCAAAAGTTATTGTAACTTAGGTAACGTTCTAATACTGCCATCATGCTACGTACTGCGACAAGGTTTTCTTTTATAGGTTATTGCTCCAATTATGTTATATTTTTAACCAAAAACCTTATGTTTGTAAAATAAACCCATTCAAGAAACACCAACCTTTACATCTCAAAGTATTACAAACGTTATCGTGAAATAATACGGTGTGAAGATAATAGTTAAGCCAAGGGCACATAACTATTGGAGGCCATGCTGAGCCCATGTAGCCTGTAAATTGGTTGCACACCTCTTATGATTACGTCGCGAAATTTGTCATACATTACGTAGAAACCGTGGACAAGAAACAAATTTTTAGTTACGGAACAGCAATGAACCATAAATTACAATACACAATAGACAATAAGATTACTACATTTCTGTTTGTTTGCTAGTATCGACGCCTTCTGTCAGCAAGTACGAGAAAAAGTAGAGCCAAGTGGTTAGTTACAACGAGGCTTGAGAATCTCTGAGAATGAGATCTGTAAACATGCAATTAAATGAATATAAAATGCACATACAGATTTAGATAAAACGTTACAATTAGATAGTACACACATGAAAATAGGAGGGTACCTATAAATGTCTTTAATAATAGGCATAAGATGAAAAAATAAAAAATTGTTACCAGAGTATAAAAACACATTTAAATATCTTCTTTTAAAAGAACTTTAATATTTAAAGTAACGTTACATTCAGATGAAAAGGTGAAAAATTATACAACAGACCAAATTCTGCTTAAAAATTGAGCACCTGAGGGAATTATTTATAATCAATTTGACTTTATCGATAAGAAAGAGCAACTTGATATAATTAAGTTTCATAAAACCAAAAATGCTCCATAATATATTTTTTTCTTTTTATCTTTAAGCGTTTTTCGTTGATCTCTCTTCGAAAGATACAGATAAGACGTGAATAGGTAATTGGTTCCACGGAAAATTTGCCATCACAATTTTTATTTTAAAGAATGTCTCAACCATAGTCAATGTATGTATTATCCCCTGCAAATTCTACGTAGGTAGATACATTATTATGTACATGTCAGACTCCAAAGTCGAGTATGTAAAATATTTTTTCCTTTGTCATGCCTTTGGCCACGGACTACTAGACTGGATGACGCGTAGGACTTGTGGTTTTTGCAACTGGGCAATGGTAAATAATTTAGTGTTGTACCTTGCTGATGTCGATAGAATATATTCATTTTGTGATAAATAAATAACTATAAATTTTAGAGAACATCGTTATTTAGGAGAGAATCAACACGGAAATGATTGTTTGCTATCAACGTAATAAAATTAAACACCTGTGTCAATACCATTAAGTAATTTTGTTATCGGAAAACATTAAGTTTGTTGTCAAGTAATTGTAATATATTGTAACTTTTATACCACAAAACGACAATTTTCAAAATCTTAAAATGGCAATTATTTCGAAAAAGTAAGTTTGATGTGAATCAAATACAATTTTTAATGAGGCATTAAAATCACATTGCATATTTAGTTGCTGACATTTCTTTTTAAAACAATCTCGCCGCGTTGGGTTTATTAACGCAGGTATATTATATTTACAGTTGGAACGTTATGTTTGTGAAAATAAACTAGTAACTGCCAATTGCTAACTGACATGTTGTATCAAATGTCCATTAAGAAGCTGTTAAGTTCTACTAATATCTAATGTCATAGGTTATCGAGGATGTATGTCAATGAATCTCGTTCACTTGGGCGAGTGAGGTTCAATGAATGTGTGCTTCGCTTATTTTTTCTCGCAATAATCAGAGTTCATTAAGCGGTTTTTTTTCTTCATGTCAAGTGCTCTTCACTGACTGATGAGGTCACACCGTGACTCCCAGCATAGGCAAAGTTTACTTTGCTGGCCATGAAATTTATTTTATTTCACTAAGTTGATATGAGAGGCATATCAAGGCTTAATAGGCAGCAAAATTACCTTATATTATACGCTGTTTCACAATATTTCATGTGTAAATTCAAATGTCATGTCATTTGGATAAGCAAATGAAATTGGTCACAATGTTTGTGGTGGCTTATCTATCCCAAATGTGTAACGTAACACTTGATCATTGATCGTCATGAATTGTAAAATGATTATTGCAAAGTCATTCATTGACTTTAATTATTCAAAGTACTCATTAATTTGCACGAGCTTTTTAATGGCTCCAGCAGGAGCCAGCTTTATTAAAAAAGTTTTATTAAATGATGAATTTTTAATTATTTTGCCCCTTAAAAAGGTTCTACATTCAGTCATTTAATGTCGTTTATAACTTTGAAGATCTTTGTTATAAATTAAAAATTTTAAAATTATGGTTCTTGTTTTATCCTTTACTGTAATATCTACCACAGAATGTCGTTATGTTGAGGCCACCGGTTGCTCAGCAAATAAAACGGTAATACAGGGCTTTTAAGACTTTTCCATATTCGTTGCATACCTAGGTCTAATATTTATTTGGTATCTAAGTTTGATGTCTAGCTTTCAGTACTGTACGTGGAAATCAATAAGGAAGCAATGTTCTTTTTTGCAACTACCCAAGTTTAAATATAAATTTGTGAAATGTAACTAAACCGATTGCTTCACTGTACTCGTATCGTTGTTGAGTGATTACTATATTGGAGGTAAATTATTTACACAACACAAGGTACACGCGCCAGCACATCAAGCTATACATTGACGTATTTTATTCCGTTGCACTGGAGGCGATTTTCGAACAAAAATGTGTAGTCTGATATGCCGTTGTCCGCACATACCTTTTCTAATTGACTTTTTAACCTCGTTACGCGTAAATTATCAGTACTAAGACAATAGGTGTGCGGAGAACATTATTTACGAGTTAACTAGTAAATTTAATTAAAAGTCTAAGCGCTTTTGAGAGTTTTCCTTTTAACCTCGGATCTTGCTTGCGGCTAATTAGCTTACATTTCTGCATACCCACTTGTACGAGCTTTAAAAACTCAATTACCCTTGACCTTTGCAAGGCCTGCCACAGCGGCGTCTATACCCTTATAGATGTTGTAGTGGGCCACAGAACACTTTAAAAGCCAGTAACTCCACAAATTTCAAAGCGTAGGCGTACAAAGCGGTTCAGATATAACTTGAACACAACGTTGTACCCACACAATCTCCAGATCCCATACATTCAATCTAGGGATTGAAAGATCGTATGAACGAAACATAACAGTGAAAATTTTTGATATACTAAATTGGCGTAGGTAACCAGTCAATGTACCCAGTAAATGATAAATAGCGTAAAACTTACTAATTTTCAGAAGATTTAAAACTTCCAAAAAAAAGAAAGCCTTTGCTCCGCTAGTTCTGTACTTTATTTTAGCAAAAATTAGTTAAATGTATTTTTAGCTGGGCTAATCTGCTCTAGTACTGCTCTAAATTTTGAATTTTAAAACATTATTGTTTTTTTATGATACCAAGTGACGGGCCGAACAAGTCGTGCGCCTGATGAAGTGACACGCCTGTCCACAGCAGTTGCAGTGCTACTCATAGCCTTAAATCATAAAGATCTGAAGGGCACTGCCACTGCACTCATCACTCTGACCCATAAATTGAGAAGTCCCTGTAATTTCACCAGCACCGGAACGCAGCATTGCTCACATTACTCCTTGACGGCAGAAATAGGTAAGGACGAACTCTTTCAGAGGCACTCTACTGCTACTAAATGTTATCATTAGTGACAACTGAATCAAGTTCGAATGCCCGGGACTTCGAAGGTATCTCCTGGTTCATCTCCATTTTAAGTGAAGTAATTATTCTGTTGCTGGGTGGGTCATGGATCCCAGTGATGGTTTCCTTCATAATTATAGGATTAAAATTGGTGCAGTTGTCTGAATTCGTTCAAGACCCACGAGCGGCTAGTGGTCTGCCAGCTTAAGGACGTAACATATAGGGTGGCACTGCTCCAGTCCTCACAACAACAACTTTAACAACTGTTTCCCTCTAGTCACGCATATTTAAGCACGGTACGCCTAACATCTTCCAGATGGGGTGAACTCTTTAGCCAATGCCAAAAATCTTGGCTTGTAATTAACCGTTGCCCAGGATGCGCCGATGCAGGATGCTTCGCTTTTATGCAATCCTGCGATTGTATAGGGCCTGAAGTCATGTATGCCTAGTGTGATTCGACCCTTAAACTCAAATGCGCAGGAGTTAGTAAGTAATTAGCCTGCTCGTTGTTTACGATCGAACCCAACGTAGGCGCCCGCAGGCTGTGTGCCCACAACAGCGTTTACTCGACGGCACCTTTGCACATTATTAAGCATTGTAGAAGGATTCAATACATGGTTTTATAGGTACTGGTATTAAATAATGCATACTTCGTAAAGAAACAACTGTCTAGATTTATTAAATTATGATAGAATATTAGTTAGCTTATATTTAGTCACAGGCCTCCTCTTACAATGAGAGGGCTTGTGTTCTAGTTCCCACGCAGACCCAATGCGGGTTAGGAACTTCACACACATCATTCAGTTGCTTTACAGATATGTTTAGGTTTCTTTACGATGTTTTTTTTCACCAAAATGCTCACGTTATGAATCAAATTTCCCACATATATTTAGTAGTACGCACCTAGAAGTGTAAACGCGGATTCGAGCTCATAACCCTCTGTTTGAGAGGCGGTAGGTCAAACCGTTAGGCCACCATGGCTGTTTACGTCAGAAGGAATACATAAATTCACTCAAACGTAAAACTTAATGAAAAGGATACTTGTGCATTCTTTTAAAAATCAGACGTAAAACAAAATTGATTATGAAGAATTTATAATGAGTAGCCATCAGCTCTATTGAATACTTTTTTTACATTTCTTCAACGTGGACCCGATGTATCTCTCTAAAATATAGACTAAGTACAGCTATTTTGTGCACCTACTGAGGAGTGGAAGGTGAAGACGAACTATCCAGAGAATTGTGAATTAAAAATTATGTGATAGAACTTTATGTGGCCGATGGCCTAGATACTACCAAATAGCATAGTGTGAGATTTAAACAGAACCATGCAGTACAAAAGAAATCAATGAGTAATTAGGATTGCAGGATCCTCCCCGCACGACCTGTACGATTTGACGGACCTTGGGCAACAATTAGCGAATACCTTAATCTGATTGGCAAATCTTTTCACTACAATAGCAAGAATTATAGTGTATGCCACCGGTACGATAAGAAGAAGGATTTACTGTAAAACGGCTAACTGCGTCAAAATTTTCGAAAATAACTCCTCACATTTGAATCTTTGTTCCAACTCTCGTTTGAAGCAATAAAACCTAACATTTCATTTTCAAGTTTCACATTTTTCGTTTTTAAAATACTAATTAAATGTTGAGACTCAGAAATATGTTTCACTGGACTCGTTGCTAAAGACTTTGGCAGAATGGAATACCTTTTGTTTGAACCGTCAAAGTGCCACGACACGACTTAAAGTTATTGTTCTATACGGTAAAAGCTTGAGCACTGAAATGATAATCAAATTGGTGATTACTAACAGTCAAAATTTTTACGAGAATTGTCCATCCTTCTTATTCACCTTTACACATCGAATATAAAATAACAGTACTAGAATGTTCAATGCACATTAAAATAATTATAACTTTTTTAAACTGAATAAAGTCATTATCAAAAAACAATAGTCGTTAACGAGTTCCAAAATCATTTATACAATTTTATTATAATAGAAACGGTAAAGAGGTTTCATAGCACAGAGAGCGACGTTTGAACTTTTCACCATGCCTTTGTGATCCTAACCACGTCTTAAATAAATAAACATGTCCGCATTGCACACAGAAGCTATCGTGAGTTATCGTAAGTCATCGTGCCATCTGTTTACACCACGACATCTAGTGCCGTCCAACTATCGACAGCCGGTATCGATAACTTGACACCTTATCGTTTGAATCGCAAATTGAACTGAATTTCATCTATGCGGAAGGAGGCTCAACGATCTCCCATCGTCTAATACGTTATTGGGTACATTGCACACACAATCGCAATTGTAGTTATTTTCAAAGAGTAGATATATAAGAGTGGACAAGTCCTTTGTTAAGTTTAAGAATAGAATATAATAATATAATAATAAATAAGAATTTGACGAACTCCATATAATTGTTCGATTACACAAAGACATTTTATCGTTAAATTGTTGTCTTGCGCGTATTTAATCGGTATTTAATTGCCTGTGTATTTCTGTATGTTTGCGAGATATTGAAAAAACTCGTTGAAATCATGCAAACGTGATGAGGTTCGGCTGACTTGCGTGTGTTTTCTTCTCGGCGTGTCGATGGCGAGACAAATGGATATGCCCCTGTGTTCCGCTACGTGAACTGCATTTTCATCACGCGTGATCGTGCTAGCCACTATACTATAGATTTTCCCCTGAAATAAATATAAAGGTTAAAACTTGTAGGTATGTTGAGGAATTTAAAATAAATTATTATTTACTACTGAAAACACGAACTTTAATATCAAAAGTAATTATCAGCGCAAACAAAGTTTCTCGAAAAGCTAATCAAAATGTAAATCAATTGAGATCTACTACTGATATCACTATTGTTATAACGGTGTCTAGACTTCTGACATGATTTTCTTAATTCACATCACTGTACATAAATAATAGGCTTAAAGTCTTATTGCACAATAAACATACTTCATAAGGGCGCGTTCCTACTATGTCGTGACGACAGATTGTCGTGCAGTTTACAGTGTCGTGCCTTGTATATTTAAATGAAGTTGTTCACTTATAGCACGACACGATTAAATGTCGTTCACGATTTTTTATCGTTACAACGACAAACTGTCGTCACAGTGGGAACAGCTAGAACGACAGTCGTCAGACGATAAAAAAACGTCACGATAAAAACCTGACGACAGATTGTCGCAGCTCCTATTGTCGTCACGTTTTATTTATTGCTATCCGCACGTATTCTGCTCCCTGCCCTCCTCTCTCGTACCCCGCGCCCTCTGCTCGCTTTGCAGTAGCATTGGGTCGTAGCCATAGATGGGCAAGCGCCCGGGTTTTAACCCGGAGCTTTGTTAACGCCGGGTTTAAATCGGGTTAAAACGAAATCTAGGGCAAAAACTAGTTACGTCTAAATATTTGTTGTAAATTGAGTTTTGTTCAAATTTAATTATACATTGTGTTTACTTTTGTAATGTGCTCTGTAAGTCGTGTTAATAGACTATTAAATGTGGAAATTGTCATTCTTGAATAGTCCCAAAATTTTCTATCACCACTTTTCAGTTCATCAATAAACGTTTCAATTCCATTAGGGTTATGTCCTAATAGAATTCGTTTTAGTAGCATTGGATGTACCCAAAACTTTATTTTCCTTGTTTGCTTCCTCTTCCGCATTTTTAAAAAGTAATACATTATTGAAGTTTCGTCTTCATCCATTTCGAGCGAACACACACTACCGGCTTCCAAAAGATCATACAAGCGATTACAGTGCATCAAACGATTCTGCTGTGCAAACGACAAGGAGGCTGTCGTGAAACGATAAATTGTCGTCACGATCTAGTGGGAACAGTTAATCACAACAGTCGTTCAACGATAATAAAACGTGACGACATAGTGGGAACGCGCGCTAACTGAATTATGTTTATCCTTTATCGTTATTTTTTACCCAAGCGATATAACAATAAACGAAAATTTGCTGAACCTATTTGGTCATGTCTCTCTGCATTGTGTTTGAAGGTTTTACATAGTACTGTTGTGTTCACACTTTAATTCAGTTTGTTATATTATGCTAAAAACAAACTTTAAACAATTAAACTGACAAGTTAAGAAAACTGTTTTCTAATTGTAGAATTTCATTTATTGTAAATCCACAAACAAAGGCAAGTAGCTGCTACGACCACAAATCATCCACGCATGCAGTCTAAGATTGCGATCAACTTTTACCAGCTAACGATGCGCGCGCGATGTTATCCGAATGATCTGACGGCAGATTACGAGACCTGACGGAACGACAGACCTATAAGCGCTAAAGAGAGAAGTGCTAATTAACCATTAAGATAATATTTTTCTCAGGTCGCACGGGCGCCCTAGGTGTTTGACAATATTGTTGCTGTGCGTAAATTTTATAGCACTTATTTGGAAACATTTCATCACATAATATTTGATGTTAATTTAAATATGTTAAGCGTGTATAGCTTCTTCAACAGTCAACAAATTATCATTTAAAGGGAAATAGATAGACCACGACCTTAGATATTTGTCTCTAGATCGTACATACAAAATGTCATTCAGTTTATTTGATTATTGTTCTCAATGACTCAAACTTATTCTGTAAAGAGCAAGACTACCGTATTTAGCTTTTTTAAATGAATTTGTTTATCAAGTTATTAGGTTTTCATGAAGGAATTTACTTTTTTTGATCTATAATCTTATTCTCTTGTTTCGCTAATCTGCTAGTATCATTCCGGTTCTAATAACTTTTAATATTCCCGGCTAAAATAGCCAGCCACTTTTCATTAGCAACATAATTCATTTAAAGTCCTTCTTTCAAGCCTATCTTTTTAAATCTGCAAACTGAAACGCATACACGTAACATTCGCTTTTCTCCCAGCTGAAGAGATTACGCAGCAGCAAAGCCTTTTGCCTCCTCCATAAGTACATTCAGTATGCTCGTACTCGCATGAATACCCCGAACACTGTTGACTTGGCCTTTTCAAATGTTTTCTGCTATCTGGCACACCGAGACCCACCTATATGCACATGTAGGTACACTGGAGTAGACGGTAGTCCACTCTCGAAATAAGGACGTATCATTGCATGCAAAAATGTTCAATTGAGTTTCATCGGAGGCCTTCAAGGTATTAGTTAATAAAGAATTTCTTTCAGGTAAAATGTAAGTCAGAATGTAAAATGATTGTTTCCAAAGCGGCAAATAAGAGATCAATATCGATGATGGAAGACGGGAGACGTTAGGAGAAAGGTTGCCTCTCAATTGAGAGGTTGACGGTTCGAATCCCGATGGTGGCATGTACCTATCTATGACTGTATAGTTGCAATAGAGTTCGGAAACATCGATAAAACCTATGTGTCAAAAAAATTTGTGTGAAGTTTCCAACCTGCGTTAGGCCAGCGTAACAAACAATGGCCTAAACAATCTTCTTAGAAGAGATTCGTGCCCAACAGTAGGGTGTATAACGGGTTGAAAAATATACTTAAATGAGTGAAGTCAACTTTTTAGTAGCAGTAGAGCTCCTTGTGAAAGAGTTCGTCCAGGGAAGTACGGCCACCTTACATATTTCTGCCGTCAAGCAGTAATGTTAGCATTACTTTATTTTGAAAAGTAAAGGTAATAAGGGTAAGCAAAGTAAGGTGCTGAAGAAATTACGGACACATGGGATTTGTCACCTTATGTCTCACCGTGACGGGCGCAGTGACAGCGACTTTCAGATCTTTGCGATTTAAAGCTCCAAGTGGCACTGCAGCTGCTTGGACAGGTGTGTCGTTTAACACCAGCCACATGATTTGTTCGTCCTTTCAGTTGGATTTCATAAAAATAAACTTCAAAAGATGATCAAAATATCTATACAAAAATAAAGTTAAGTGAATGCAATTCACCTGAAAAGCGCGAGCATTTTTGTCAAATTACAAAATTGTAATGCACTACAAATAAATTCACGATAGACCTAAGATAATACAGCCGTAAAGCCTATGACGAGATTTTAGAATTTTATTTCACTACGAGACAGCATTAACAGATGCATATTGTACCTTCTGTTCATTGCGACTAAGCTATAAGGGTCGCATCTCAAATTGCAACAGCCAGTAGTAGTAGTCTTCTACTAGATGTAAATTTGTACATTTATTTAAATAAAAATTGAAAAAGAAGATGTAGCACATGGAAACGCGCCGGATGTTCTACATCACATTGCTATCGTTAAAATTCGCGCTACGCAGTCCGACGTCGCCCAGCAGCTATCTGCGTTAGCCGAAACATTCCTTGTCATTGAGAAACTAAGGTACACTTTGCATTGCCCGTAGCGGAACAATCTGCCGACGGCAGAGTGCGCTGCGTTGCGACGCGATGCACCGAGCTGCCGCAGCTTTAAATACTCTTGCTACTTTGCGTTGAAAGATTTTTACTTTATTCAGTAAAAAACATATTATTATTAGAGAATAATAATATGTTTTATATCAATATATATTATAGCATTTTTCAAAACTTGCAGCACCGTGCCACTGGGCGTATCTTCTTTTTCATTCACACTTAAGGAAGTGTAATTTAGAAAATCTGAGTTTGGCCTAAAGCATGTAAATTGTGATTAGAATAGGCCGTTGATTTTCTTAAACATGTAAATAAATAAATATTGAAACGGCGGCGTAGTTCGCAATACTAACGAAGTTAATAAAAATATTGTATATGTATATAATATCTATAATATTTATAACATCAAACGACGGGACGAACAAGTCGTGCCATTTCTACGTGCCTTCTCTAAAACTTGGCAATTAAAGTATCTATTGTGCTATTGTAACAAAAGTTACTGCTAAAAGAGAAAATGTGACTCACCTACTAACTGTAAAAGCACAAAATTATGTGACTGCAAGAAGCTACTTCGCAAGCCAATTACCTTTGTTTTGTCTTTGTTTATCCGATCGTGACCCACGGCCAGTGCCCAAAAGCACAAGTATCTTACTATGTACTATGACAGTACAATGTAAGTTACATTTTAAATCGGTCTGACCAGGAAATAATAAACACGAACGTTATAAAAAAAAGGTTTTATAACTCGGTGATAACAATTATATCTTGCATAACTTCAAAATAACTGTAACAGTATCATGACTTTAGTTACAATGTACCACTAAAAATTCTTACTCTTACCAGTCCGTCAGATGCAATCGTAAAAAAATATCTCGATAATAGAACGCTCCACAAAGAGCCAACAATGCCGAGTATCGATAACAATCGAAGTGACAGAGTTTCACGGCGACGACTGTTCAAATACCAGTAGTCGTACAATCGGCTTCCGATTCAAGATTGCAATCGGTTGTCGCTCGTGCGAACATGTCAATACTCCGTAACTAAGGCGCTTTCTACACTGTTATCAAACATTTTAGAGGAACCTTACCAAAGCCTGCTCGATAGTATCCAATTATTTGATTATCTTCCAATTGTGCCGCAGGATATCATAATATCTCGCGTAGTGCTGTCGTTTATATTAACGTAAACCGTGTCGAAACAAATTACACATGATTGTAAGGTTATGTCGGATAATTAGAGTAATATGTCCCAGGTGTTATTCCTTTATAACTACTAATAAGTTTGAAACCACAGCTGCCATCGGATTATGTTGTAATTTAAATCGTAAGATTACTTTATAATAATGAGTTAATAAGGGTATTTTAAAATGAACATTCGCCCAAATATGGCTGAAAATATCTTAACGAGTCCAAAACAGTGTTGTAAGAATTCACGATAGACATCGTGCCGCCGACGATAGCAATCGGATTCAATCAGTCGTGCGTACATATCAATACGGCCAGAATTAGTGGTTTGAACGCCTTTCTATTATCGATAACCAACAGTAGCGGCCGCTAACGAATCGATTGTGCATAGATTTAGCTCCAAGCAATAAAATTTTCAATCTTGTTTGTTCGGCGTGACGATAGACTGAACCGTTTCGCGAATGTTTACTGTGAAATTGATTGAATTGAGAAAGGGGTCTTTACAATTGACAGTAGTTGTACTACCATCGAAGGTAAGAAAGTGATCCGGACAACATTCTGTGTCTCAACACGCGATTTCACGCGGCATGATTGTGGGAACAGCCACTTATTATTGGACATGTTTTCCGCTATGGAACGCTGGATGGATTAAGTACTGGGATCACGCGAGTTGTATGAGCGGTAAAGCAATTACTGTAGGAATTCGAGACAGTTGAACAACTCGTAGTTTGAATTTGTGTTAGATGCGTCATAGTACAGTTGACTTTTTAAATCCTACTCATCTCTAATTTTTAGGACCTAAATTATGGCCGCCGTATGTTACCAACAATGATCAGAATTGAAGGAGCTAATCTACCTAAAGTATGAACGTTTTCTTAGTACAAACATACCCATTTCGTCATCAATGTGTCTAAAATTTCTTTTTTTTATTAAAAAAAGGGTGTAATTTGTGGTTGTCTATGTGTGTGTCCATGGCACCCGCAACACAGGGTTTCCCTAGTGCGGGTCTATGTTGAGTGTGTGTGTGTGTCTTATCTGTTTGATATTTCGATGGCCAGTTATTATTATTTTACAGTAACGTATCTAATATACCTGCGATAACGCTCAAAAGCGAAGGTATTAGGAGAAAGCACATAATTATAATATTAATTAAAGCGGTGGAATACGTAAATATATCCAGAAGTCATAAAAAGAACTACCTTTATCCAGCTGTAAAGATGGAAAGGATCGTATCTATTAATGCTAACAATCAACTTAGCCACAAAATAACAACGAAGATTCAATTAGTCGTGCTCAATTTGTATGTTAAAATCTTATTGTTTCAAATAATTTTGTGCAGCGATCGCTAGCTGAAGTATAGTGGGACAGTTACATATTATCATCTTATATATAATCGTTGTAAATTGAAGATCAATTGTATCTCATAATTATTGGTCATTTTGCAATTTTTAAACAATTCAAAGCCATGGTAGCCTAATGGTTTGACCTTTGACATTTTCCAGAAATAAGGTTTGGTAGAAATTTCATAACCTAGAAAGTAATTTTGAGAGGAAAATGTTTTTTCTTTTAAACCTAACTTAACCTAACCTTTTTTTTTTTTTTTTATTACCGTGAGGAAAATGCGTTACGCATTCCCCGCCGCTGGGAGACGGCGGGGGTATGTGGGACTCTCTCCTGGGGACTATGTCGATCCCCAAGAGCATACCCACTAAAAACCTCACGATGTTCCTGCGCGCACCTGGCGCCGGAGCCGCGGGGTCCCTTTCAGATGCTACCGCGACTCCGGTGGTGCTGGTCCGCCTTTGGGCGGACCCCTACACGATCGCCCCCTTAATCATGGGGGGCGACCTGCACGGAGATGCCCCGGAACATTTGGGGCATCTACCGGCGGCGGAGGCCTGTGCAATGCAGGGGCAGGGTCTCCCAACCCCGCACCCTGCTGGCTTCCGCTGATGGGACGCAGGCGGTCGGCGAAGAGCCGTCGCGTGCGTCCTCTCCGCCGACGCCGAATGGGGTCCGAGAGGGCGCTGTCTTCGCGGACCCGTTCGGCTGTCTCCTTCTGCGACATCACGTCCTCGCAGAAGGAGACCATCGCCTGCCATGACCTCTCGCTTCCCAGCATGGCTCTAACTATGCTGGGCAGTGAGAGGTCTCGTCCCACCACCTCTACGAGATCCCGGCGCTGCTGGCTCCAGGTCGGGCACACCTCCAAGGTAACTTAACCTAACCTAACCGAACCTAATCGTGTCTGCGATAAACATTCAACATATCCTGAAAGAACAACTGTCTCGTTATAATTCGGATTTCGGTGTAATGAAAATTCCAACAAATGTTATTTCGGATAAAAAATTTTCGAATTCGAGCGCATCTCTGAGTTTCTGATAATTTATGTGCGAAATTTAATTTGAAATTTATCGTGAGCTTGTGATAAATTATCATGATGATGCAACCTGCACTTCGAAGAAGGTTCACAACCTTCGGAAAATGTATAAAGTCCCCAACCCGCATTGGACCAGCGCAGCGTGACGGACTGAAAGGAGACCCGTATCCAGCAGTGGGATGTATAAATGAATTGACTATGATGATTACGGTCAAAATGGTAATAAAGAAATATAAAATTCATTTCAAACTATAATACCAACTAACGGGACGAACGAATTGTGCGCCTGGTGGCAGGTGACACGTCTATCCATAACAGTTGCAGCGTGACGCGGAGCTTTAAATCGCAAAGAGCTCAAGTGCCACTCTGCCACTGCGCCCGTCACCCTGAGGCATAAGTTAATAAGTCCTCAATCTAAGGGATAATTTGTATCTCAGTTAGATTTTCGTTCTAGCTTTATAAATATATTTAGATCTTCTGTATGTAGTTGATGTTACTGTTATTACAAAGTCACTAATACACTACTAACTTTTAATTGAAAAGGGTGGCAGCAGAGGAAACCGTCCCATTGAATTAGGAAGCGGTCATTTAGAAATGTGGGCTTACATTAATTAATTTTAATTGATGTTTATAGCGAAGTTAATTTGTAGAAAGGGGTCGGCATTGCAACTGAGTATTACCTAGTGGTAATAATGTAAATTATCTTGTGTGAAGATAGGGTATATTATAAAAATAGGTATCTACCAGTTTTATGTGCAACTTCTTTGGCTTCTGCCATACTGGACCAGCTTCACTAGGAATTTTTACAACACTTTGAAGATTCAATACAATGACGTATTCCGTATCTTGGTGAAGCTGCCTAGGTTTTGCAGTGCGTCGAGCATGTTTTTCGCCGTACGAGCGAAAGAGGCCTCATTTTGGAAAAGATTACTGACAATACAATCCTGAGAGCAGTTTGTGACACTTGCTCCGACAGCTCCATTTTAAAATACTGGCTGTCTGTCCACCAGCATGCGAATTGTGACAATTACCGACTTTTATAGGTATTACTTATCGTATTTTAGATCGTATTTTATTGTATCTTATCATTTAATATATCTTATATACATATATAATAATTATCTAAAGTTAGTTTTTGTGTTAATTTGTGTTACTCATAATGTTTTACTTTTATGGCGCCTGAATAAAGAATTTATTATATTATTATTATAATGAGACAGAATAACACCCAAACCGAACTGATGAACAGCTGTGTTGTTTGATCAAGTAACAATACACAGTTACTCAAAATAACGAATTGTTATTCCTTGGAAACAGTTCCTTATCTTTTCTTTGGTCTATACCTTACTGCGAGCATACTGGAGTTGTCTCACTAAAAGACTCTAAATTCCTCAAAGAAAAATAAAATTTTATTTTTCTGTAGAATAGAATAGAAAATCCTTTATTCGACGAAGGTAATAAACATGAAGAAAAAAAAGTGAAAAACAGAGTAAAAATTAGGCATAACAAAAAGCAACCGATCATTGTATGCTTCTCTGCATGACCATCCGAATAGGTCACCACCTCAACATATGCGTGATACACATCCCTTAAACTTCCCCTGAGCACACCAACTCTCCCAATGTGCCTCCCGTATCCAGCCGCTGCCGGCCACCTTTCTCAGGTCGTCCGTCCATCGTGCCGCATGACGTCACACGCTACGTTTACCATGACGTTGTCGCCACTCCAGATCAAGTCTACTCTATCGACCATAAACTCGCCTGCAGATCGATTCGATCGAGTCACAAAATCACTTAGTGTTATGTTTACTTTCAAATATGGAACCTACAGGATACATTTAAATAAAAAGCAAAAAAAATGGTATTTTGAATTACAACTTACTTGGAAAGTATTGAGATATGTTCGGGCCGCTGCAACTTAAGCTTACTGATTTTGCGAGCTATGTGGGTAACTTTAGTTCTCTGACGTATGACTTCATTTTGAATTCGGTCTACCAGAGAAACCCCATGCATAGTTCGCTCCGTCACACGCTGAGTGACTTTATATTTGTGAATGTGGCCTATTGTAAATGTACACGTTTCGGCTCCGCAGGACATGACTGATATAGAACGCACTGGTCAAAGGCCTTTGTTTTTAAACTCTGTGATATTAACAAATTCTCCTGCAGGCTTCCTTCTCGAAGCTGTGTTTGTGAATATTATTATGTAGAAAATATTTGTGTATATTTCCAGAATAATGCACACCGCGCTAATTAATTAAGATGAAGTTGCATTTATCATTTCTGCTGTATTGAATAAACAATCATTCGTCTTTGTTCCATAAGACTACCGCAATCAATTTATTGTTATCCTTACGAGGTAGGCCCAAAACATTCCTCCAAATAACAAACTGACAAATATTGTAGCAGTAGATTTCATCCAGAGAAGTACTATTTCTGCCGCCAAGCAATAATGTGAGCATTACTGACGTCCCGATTTCGAAGGGCTAATGGTGCTGGTGATATTACCGGTACATATAATTTGTCAACTTATGTTTCAGGGTGACAGTCGCTGTGTAAGTACACCTCAGATCTTTGCGTTTTAAAACTATGAGTGGCTGCAGTAGCAACTCTCATGGATAGGCGTGTCGCTTACCACCAGGCGTATAACTTGGTTGTCCCGTCGCTTGACATCATAAAAGAAAAACTACAAATAAACTACTTGGAAAAATGAATACTTCAAACTTCCACTTTACTATTGAAATTAAAAATACATTCTAGCGTCTATTCGCAGAATGAAAATTTAACCATTTGGATACGACGTGCGTAAATATTATATGCCTTTATTAGTGAATTATTACGCTGACCTAATAATTAACTATGCTAATAATATACTTTTTTATTTAGTCATCGTACCTGTTATAGTCTAGGTTGTCAATGACTTAGGTCTGCTAACACATTATTTTCCGACTTCAGGTTTTGGAGCTATGTACGAATATGTTTTATTTATTTGATAATGTTGATAGTTTAGAATAGCCGGTCCACGTTGCGGTTATTTTTGAGGCATTCCCAGGTACAATGACCGACGGAAACAATTTAGGAACCGAATTTTCCTAATGTGAGTGTTTCGTTCGCCGGAATAATGCGGTATGAATAATACACGGAATATCTAGTTTAAGATAATCGGTAGAGATTTCCTACATACGTATATGCATTATAATTATATTCAAGAACCGCAAAATTCATAAGAGCAATGTCATATGGGCGTTGGCGCACTTCGCAGCGCTATGGTTTCATACGAGCATTATTTACGCACAGCCCTCACTGCTTAGTCCCCTGGCCCCTTGCCCGATACGCATGCCTTCCGTCGCCGCGCGCCATTGCAACGCACCATGTGGTATGTGGTTCTATTTTATATAAATACGACGAAGCGTCATCGCTCTCACGTCGCAACGCCGACGTAAAGCAAAGGCATCGCAGTTATATAACAAAAAGTAAACAAACAGGTCTAGTAAAAAACGCGAAGCTAAGTAAAGTGCGCATTACTACGTTCTGGTTTGGAAGGGTAAGGGTGCTGATGAAATTACAGGCCCATGGGACTTGCCAACTTTTGTCTAAGAGTGTAAGGCGCAGTGACAGTGCTTCTCAGATCTTTGTAATTTAAAGCTCTAAATGTTACTCCAACTGTTAGGGTTAGTAGGTAGGGGCGTGTTGCTTGTCACCACACACAAGACATTATGAAAAAAAAAACTATTATAGATCCGCACGTCGGACAAGTCATGGGCGAAAGCCACCACACAGTGGATACTCAAAGACAGAAAATGACCATGCGTGGTCTGTACCAGGCGTCAATGGAGAGACGAGCTAGCGCACCTCAGTGGCTCAAAACAGAGTGGACAAGTGTGGAGAAGTATGGACAGAGGGGAGGGAGGTCTTTGACCAATATAAATATGACTTAAAAAGCCTATACTGCTCCACTGCTGGTATATACATATATATATAACTTTAGGCGCACATATAAAAACGTACGCCACGAATACCAAACGAAGTGTCTCTCGGACTTCAACTCAGTAAGTGGAGGCGTTACTAAATGAGACTGTACAGCTGGCTTGACCCTTGTTAGAACCTCTATGTGTCTTTGAACAACATTCAGTAGTTTCGTTGGCGTAAAGTAACTGACCTTCTTTTCATACGTTGGCGTAAAGTAACTGACCTTCTTTTCTTAGTCTTATTTACGTTTGAACCAACATAAATGACGAAGTTACTACGTACTTCAATATTTATTTACAGTTAAAAACGATAAACGAAATAAAGTGCCCTGAGAGTGTGCATTCATACTGGAATTTCTATATTAAATATTTTTTTCCGAACAACTCAAACGCTCCCCACTCAGATACGTAGATTCACCTAACAAACATGTCTTATCACAATCGAAGTAAAATGTAGATCATGTTAGTGCAACCTGAAAAAGAATTGCAAAGGCAAATAAACCATTCAACACTATTGTAATTTATAAGAGAATTTTTCGTTCGTAAGACGTAATTTTATACTGGAGAGAGATGAGATAGAAATAGAAGATTCCCAATATACGTAGATACACTGGAAGCCCGCATATGCTAGTCACATTTACTGCTGCGAGGGTTGGCGAGATATTCTGCATATATTTGTTTACATTTGTCGTACATTTGCATTAACACGTCGATCAATTGGCGTAGCGTATTTGTTAACACGACATGATGTTACCGCAGTTTGCTTAGAATTTAATTAATGAACAATGTCCAATTATCGGCAACATGCATCCTCAACCGCAGCTATCGGTTCTGTGCACAATGGAAATGTGCACTGGCGTCCATAAATAAATAATCGAGGCTTAGATGAAATGGTGAAACAATTATTGCTAGTCTCTTGCCGCATATCGTGATAAAACTTGAATTGATGAGTATTCACAGTAAAATTAAAACTTCTAATGTTGTTTGTGTTCATGTGTTTTATCGATGTTTTGTACAAATTTTATTATTTTTGCATATATTCATTATATATTGCTTTAGGTAGGTGTATATCAATTTATAAAAAACAACGTTCACAACGATAGTTTTAATCTATTAGTAACTTAATTATTTTAATATATCGTTAAATCAAAATACCAAAACGGATTCAAACAGATTCGTACCGAGAAGTCGCAAACAAGCATCGTAACAGATAAACTATAAAACATCTTCGTAACTTCCAGATCAGCATAGATAGTCGATAAGCGAATTATTACGAACGATTACTAATAACAAAATTTACGGCCTCTGCGCTCCAATCAAGAGTTGTATGTGTAAAATCGAATGCGCCGGTTCCTTTTGCACATAGAAAAGTAAAAGTGGTTTATAGCCTTCTTTTTACGGTTGATTTATGTGCATTATGTGTGTTTTATTTATGTTCTTTTTCATTCTTACTTACTGCCATGGCAGTGGCCGTTTGGAAGGCGATTCTTTTCTGGTGTATTGTGCATTGTGTGCATTCTTTCTACGAATTTGTTTTTTAGGCGTTCATCACACTCGTCAAGTTCAGCAAACGAGGAGTATATCTTATAATAATAACATTGAGTAACTGATGGACTCATGCGCACACTTTCTTTCTAAATTATGGCTTGTCTTTTTTATTCATTCAACGGCGACGAAAGCCAGGTTTTGTTATTATCGGCACTTTGTGTAGGCGGGTGCAATTTAGCTTTTTTGCCAATTTCATTGTGGCCACTTATCTGTAGGTTTGGAAATCGATTCTAACTGTAAAATAAATAGAAATAGAAAGTGTGACGTTAAGTAATGGTCTTACGAGATTGGAATCTGTTTACAAAATCGGTCTGTTTTGATATATAACAAGAGGAACGAAATTTGACTACCTATATATAAATTATTGTTTTTTCCTAATATTCCAGAATATTTACAAAAGGTAGATTAGGTAGTTGACATCAAATAAAATTGCGATTAAGGCCTTTTCAAAACTGAGGTAAAGAGGCCTAAAGCCCTCTCAAGCGAAAAATTCTTTTGTGATATTTTTGCGACACAGTATCAATTTTAGATCTGAGACAAATGTTGCGTTTTTATGGCTATAACGAGACAAATCTTGAGACATGCATATCATATTAAGGCTCCCTACACCCATTAAGCACTACAGTTGTAAAATTGAGAGGGTGAGAAAATACACTCTTTGGGTACCATAGAAGAAACCGTACAACATGATTCCCATCGGCTTCTCTTAAAAAATATGGTAATTGAGGCGTAATACAATGGACTAAATTTTATCAGCAACATTTCCACTTCATTTTGAAAAAACAAACGCTTCGATGTGTCACCCGACAATTTAATAACAGCGGAGCTCATTGTGAAAGAGTTCGTCCAGGGAATTACTGCCACCTTACTTCTGCCGCCAAACTGCAGTACTGTGAGCGTTACTGCGTTTCGGTTTTGTAGGGTATGGTGGTGAAATTACAGGCACAGGGATCTTGTCGCCTTAGGTCTGTATGATGGGCGGAGTGACAGTGCCTTTCAGATAATTGAAAGGATTTAAAGCTCTGAGTGGCACTGCAACTGTTATAGACGGGCGTGTCATATAACACCAGGCGCACGACTTGTTCATCCTGTCACTTGATATTATAACAAAAACACCAGGCTTACCAAACAAGACACCTGATGGTTTTGTCCAACAACGAGACAAGCTGATGAGTCACATCAATTGTGACTGAGATATGAGTGAGTTGGAGTGATTTGAAACCCACAAGTATAAGCGAGACAGGATTGTCTCATCTGGCGTGCAGAGTGCAAGTTGCTTTGTGGTTGCTTGAAATCTAATTTTGCAAGTATGACGTCTCACAATTATTTATTTTTGTTGAAAATAACAACGGCAGTCGTAATGGTCATGGCTGCAGTGATTTTGGGTTGGGAAATAATTGTTTCAGGACGTGTATTTGAATGTGAATAATTCAAGTAGTGATTTCACTGAAGAAGAAAGGTGTCAACATACCTATATTTATGCAAAATATACTTTCTGTTAACGTTTTCAACAATTATTCGAGCCGGCTTCTCCTTACTAGTTAAAAATACTTCATAACAAAATACTAGAGCGCTCATATACACCTTTCATTATTGTAAATTAATAACAGATTACTTTTTATAATATTGTTGTGTAACTTTGTGTGCGAACCGTAGTCAAACCAGATGTGCGCTCTACCGGTCATTGCATAAGATTCATTTTCGATTGTAATTGTGTGACATTTTAAAATTTAAAATAATAATGAAAAAATGTTACGAGTATTTAAATTATTTTCAATGGATTTGGTTTGAATTTCCATTTCACGTCGTATGATATATGACAAGATTTAGATCTGCTTTAAAATAGTGAAGAAATAAACATAATGTTCAAGGCATCAAGATTGAATATATAAACATTAAATAAGTATGAATCTACGCGACTGAACTATACGGATTTTTGTAATATTAAGTATATTGAATGTCATGATGTTTTTGTACCACAATATTAAATTATTTTTATAAAATTACTCCACTAGGTTTCTATAATTATTAAGACAAAGATCGAACACAAAGAAACATGCCTTCGTTCCGTGGCTAAGCCGCGGTATATAGTAATTTTTCTTTGATTTATTAATTAATTAATTTTTCTTTCGAACGAGTCGTATGCCTGATGGTAAATTACACGCCTGTCCATAACAATTGCAGTGCCAGTCAAAGCTTTGATTTGTATGGGGCACTGAGATACCCCGAGACATAAATTGACAAGTCCCATGTGCCTGAAATTTCACCAGCACCCTTACACTTCAAAGCCGGAACGCAGTAATGTTAAAATTACTGCTTGGCAGCAGAAATAGGTAAGTTGACAGTACTTCCTTGGACGAAGGCTTTCACAACGAGGTATACTGCTGCTATTGCATTAATAATTATAGAGATTTTCTTTACTTTTTTATGATCTTGGCCACAGCAATGCAATGCGGCTTGTCAATTGAAATAATATCCAGGTCACTTGAATGTGGTTTACCTTCCTTTATTTTATTTATACACCTTTGTTTTCAACAATTTACATGATTACCTCAGTGTACCGTATCAGTGTCTTCTCAAATGTACAGTTATTACAACATCAACTTAACATATGGCTGCAGAAAACAATGGGGCGATGAGAACTCTTAGATTGAATCAAATTGCTCTCAGATTATTAACTGAGATACCATTAAATATCATATAAATACTAAAGCTAACGTTTTAAATCGTCGTCGAATAGTCTTGTTTCTTTTTTAAACATATTTATATCAGTTGGAGTGAAGTGGTTCTGGAAAATTTTATTTATATCCGTGTAGGGTGCCGTTCTAAAACTGTCATTATTGTTTTCTTTAAATAATGGCGGCGACGCGAGATCTTATTTTTTTTCCATCCTCTAAGGCTCAATTCTCACTGGCGCGGAGTCAAAGCGTCGCGTCGCGTACTGTTTTTCAACTACAACGACACTCGCATTAGTGCGCCGGATCATAGTGTGGTCAGCGTCTGACGCCTCACTGCGCTCAAGTAACGCTTGGAGACGCGCGTCGGCGCGCGACGCCGCTCGATTGCAATCAACTCGACTCCATATTTGCATAACACAAATTTGTATCTTAATAATGGGAAAATAGAGATGAATATGCTATAGGCGAAAAAGATGACGCGCCGTGACGCTTCGACTGTGCGCCAGTGTGAGTTGAGCCTAAGTAGATCTTATTCAAAATTAAAAGCAAATGTGAGGAATACTTTACCGTATGAACTTTAGTAATAAGTACAAACTGTTACAAAGATATATCTTAATTACTCTCAAAACAATTGCAGAATACGACGAATATAATTAGAATATCAAATGTATGAATGTAAAAACCACATCAACATATATCAAAATAAATGTGATCCTCTGATTCTCGGATAAGATATTTCTAATAAACAAGTTTGTATAAGACTTTTTTAAATAAAAATTTACAACATTTGTAATCCAATCTCGTATTTAAGGTGTGACAAAACAGTCTGATAATACGACTTACCTCACGGAAGACTAAACGTGGAAAATAGCGTATAAATCTCAAGGTTTCAAAAGAAAAATGTAAGTACAGTAATAAATAGTATCCAGCATCTTGAACACTTACACGTATATTTGTAGAATTTATAATAAAAACATTCATGACGCTACAAGAATGTTAGACATGTAAAAAACGATTTTGCTCGTCTTCGTAATTAATTTTCTTACCATCAGTATGGACAACGAATCAATCAGAATATCGTTAGATCACTTTGCATGGGTTTAAGTTATAAACTTTTATCGACAAATAAAAAAGTGTGACACTTTATTATTACAGTCACTCAACCAAGAAGAGCATGAATAGCTAGAGCCTGATAGCTGCCGACAGTGCCAAACACTGTAGAGAAAGCTCTGTCACTCGACAGGAATGGCATCAGAATGCTGACTAGATTAACAGGGAATTATGGTTTGTCCAAGCACATGTCAAATACTGGACAGAGAGAAAATAGAGAGTTTATAGAGGCGGTTGAAACTCCTCTATGTCACCTAAAGCTGCCCTCTGATGAGCGTACAAAGTTCCATATTGGAAAGACACATGCCACAACCAGATGACATAAAAACTGTCGAAGCCAGGAAAATTCTTCAGTTCTTTAATGCTGTTAGCCTTGCCTTCGAACTGCAATTACTGGTGATCATAATAGATAAGTTAATGGTCACAGTGATGAAGGGCTGCAGAGGCCCTTGATGAAGGCACCCTAATAATAATAACAATTATAATAAGGCTGTCCTGCTCGTTACGGCACGTATTGTTCGCCGGTTCTTGAACCTGAATCCCAGACCTCGGCCGACTGTGTCATTGTTGGAGAATACCGCCTCTGCCACTTAAAAATGTATAATTAATATTTTAGGCCATGGAAGAAGCAAGAGTCTAAAATAGATATCCAAAATATTTATAATAAAGCTGAAACCGAGAAACTTCGGAAGTGTCTCAATTTGGCGCACAAAATCACCGACATGTGGTGTGTAGTCTCTACTTCTTCTTGGCTTGTCGACTCTGACGTTAACATTTGGAGAACCAGTACTGAAATAATCCTAATTGCTTTCCCCGCAAATGAGTTAATTCCAGTCAGTCTCTCTAGAGGCGTTTGGATTTCTGTGACATGTCGCTTCCAGTACAAATGCAAAAGGCTGTCCTGCTCAGTACGGCACGTATTATTAGCCGGTTCTTGAACCTGAATCCCTGACCCCGGCTAACTGTGCCATTGCCGGGGAATATCGCCTCTCCCATTTAAATTCAATACTAATTTATTAGGCTATGGGAAAGGCAAAACTTAAAACAGATTTCCAGAATAATAATAATAATAATAATAAACCAAGTAACACGAGTTGGCTGTCGTAACACGAGAACTATACATTCACATTAAGTATTTACATAATAAACAATAACTTATAATTGTTATATTTTGTTACTATGGATAAATTTGAATAATTATAGCACGTTTCTTTTTCGCTTTCCAATTAAATATTGAATATAAGATTAAAACCGTGGTTTCATGGGATTTTATTCACTTACAATAAATCACATTATGAAGATCGTCGACTTTTTCTCAGAATGCAGCGTCAGTTATGGCAAAAAGATGTCGCGTGAATCATACCAGGCAAACTGTTATCTTCATTAGAATTCTTATAAAATATAAGTGTTACAGGTACAGTCAAGAGCACATCAAGTTTGACATTTGTACTTTGGACCGTCCTTATCGTAAGCGGCATAGAGTTGGCTTTAAATCTTAAGTGTCAAGCTTAATGTACTGCTGACCCTGTACTAGGTATGCTGCTTAACTTTACTTACGTATATATATACTCCCGGACACATAATTCGATTCACCTTGCATGTTTGTCGTAAAGGGCTAGAATACAAAAATAGTGTTATCATCAAAGGAAAAGTTTTGCCCCGGTTTTGCAAATCCAAATTCCCAACAAGGCAAAACTTAAAACAGATTTCCAAAATAATAATAATAATAATAATAAACCAAGAAACACGAGTTGGCTGTCGTAACACGAGAACTATACATTCACATTAAGTATTTACATAATAAACAATAACTTAATAAACTAACTTAATAGGAACTAACAAAAAAAAAACTAACCTAATAACTTAATAGGAAAAGTTTTGCCCCGGTTTTGCAAATCCAAATTCCCAACAAGGACTTATGAAAAAAACGTTTAGTATACTGGTTTCAAAATTGCATAATAGTTTTTGATCAATCATT
>NW_020656077.1:619923-639526 GCF_003589595.1 Hyposmocoma kahamanoa
TATATATATATATATATATATGATGAATTATATATACGAATTATATTATTTCAAATTTAAACGAAACCAATAATGAGGTACCTCTTTCCAGCAACAAAGAATCGTCAAAATCGGTTCAAAAATGTATATATAAAACATGTATATATACCGGAGTAATCGGGTAACATACTGAAATGAGAGAGCGCCTTGAAATAAGTAAATAGGCTTTACTGAATTAAAAATTACACGCACATTTTCTACAATGTTGACACTGACAATAAACCATGAAGTTTCACCACACATACGTACAAAATATACATTCGAAGACAACTTCCGCCTTTATTAAAGTTGGTTAAAAATTCATTCAACATACAATGTTACGGTAAATAATATATTAAATACAGGTTTATACCTCGCACGCCTGTATTACTAACGTCATAAACTTGTTCTATGACTTATTAAAAGTCAGATTTCACTTTCATACAAAAATAAATAGATTTAAATAGATCGCACTAAACTAGTCTAAACAGTAATAACTCTGTGCAGGACGGGGGTGGGAATCGTCGCGGATTACGCATACTTAACCAAATACTAATCATAAAAATGTCAGATAGTACAACAAAAACTTCAAAGTTTATTTTTGTTACATTTATTATGTTTTGTAAAATGTCATTGAACAAATTGCTTATGATGTCAGTAATATAGTCCTACCAGGTTGTTAGTATTTCAAAAATAACCCAGTATAATAATAAATATTGAATACTGATGCTTGTTGCCATGAATACAAGAAACCTTATCCCCTTTACTTACATCCTATAGATCAGGTATTCATGAAGTTTTTCTTCAAACTCGATTTTAACTGATATTTCCAAATTTGGTGCAGAATTTAAAAGGCAAATAGAGAATTGCAGTCAGGAATGTTGTACATGAACAGATTTATTGAATTTTCAAGCCATAGTAGTATGGTTTAACCTACCACGTCTCAAGTGGATGGTAGTGAATTCGAATCCGGACTTGCAACTCAGAATTTTTCGGAATTTATGCGCGAAAATTAATTTTTGACGCTCTTAGTGGTCGAGTGGCTTGCATACCGGTTTTCATGGTATCGTCATTTCTGAGGTCCCGGCTTCGATCCTCGGCTGGATCAATGTAGAAAACTACCTTTTCTCTAAAAGGTGTTTGTGGTACCGTCCTTATTTCCGACTTCCACAATACAAGTGCTTTAGTTACTTACTTTGGGAAGACATTACTTACTTATCAGAGCATCGTATGTGATGTTGTCTAACATTTATTTATTGACTTTTATTTAAAATTTGCCATGAGCTTTTCGTTAAAGGAAAACAACGTGACGAAACCTGTACACATCTGCAAAGCAATTTAATGATGTTTGTATGCCTGTGCTCAGCAGTGGGACTCTATATAGGCTTATTATTATTAAGTACCTATACCATGCTACAAATTACCTTGTTATATTATTACCCTATTAACGGATGAATATACAGTCATGAATGTACATGGTATGACTTTTACGTTGCATGTATCAAAAAGTCAAGGCATTCGCTCATCCTCTGAACCACAAAATTAAAATAAAACTATTTGCATAGACCAATCGTGCTCTTACAATGGATCACTTCCTGTTCCACAATCAGCTGAGGAGTTACTTCGCCTCAGATTGTGAACAATCAATTTCCTTAATTAACTGTCATTTGTTTATATGTTGCCGTTTGACAACGAGACTTCTTTCTAATTCTTTAATTCTTCTTATCAATCGCAATAAATATGAAATAAATATTTTCGATAGGAAGATCCTTAACATAACACTTGCTTCTTCTTCTTATTGTTTCCGATGCCTGAAATGCTTCGTCCTAGTTTTCAACCAGGAACACAGTACTTTTTGGCGGTAAAAATAAATACGGCTGTGGTATCTACTTACCTACATGTCATCAACTGCCTCCATGCCCGATCATTTACCATGCTGCTTTGCCAAGCAGAGGTCCATTCTCATAGGTTTGGTTGTAATTTTGTGGTTTTCTATGTGTGTTTCCATGACCCGCGATACAGAGTTTCTCCGGTGCGGGGCTATGAGTGATTACGTCATCAGCCAGACTTGAAATCCAGTTTCCAGAAATACTTACCTACCCACCTCATAAATCAGTTGAAGTACTATTTCCAAGATATTTAGTTGTACTAGCCCTCAGTTTGTCGCATGCATTTTTCTGCCAGCAGGCATTCGATGATCGACACTCCATCTGGCCGGAGTAGGTACCACCCTATACTACGTCTCCATGAAATTTTATTAAATATAATTCAAGATTTTTAAGTTATACAAAAAAGGTTGTACTATAACTAATAATCTTAATACTATTTATTAATGGAATACAATTATATATATAATTTTAAGACGAAAGATTTTAGTTTGAATTTAAAACCTGATGACGTAGACGTCAGAAAGGACACTCACACATTCATTTAGTCCGCTTACCCATGTAAAAACAAATGTATAATAGTGTAAAAGCATCGCGGCCCTTGTCAGTAAAGCGTGTAATTACACACGGTCGGGTAACCACGCCGAATAATGATCATGAACAATGACTGACCAGTAAATGTGCTCACTCGTTCTTGTGCACTCGGCCCTCACTGCATTGTTTACTCGAAACCAAACGACTTTGGTAGCACTTACCCTGTTTTCGGTACCTCCTGATTATCCTCTATGCTCTAACGAGTGTCGTAAAACTATACCAGCATCTCGTGTAAAAATAATCACCTTAATGTAACCATACAACATTCTGGTTATTTAATGCTGATAGCTGAAGTATAAAATATAAAAACTGATAGCATTCTGTCCACAGCAGGTAATTTTTTTAATATGAAGAATATAATGGAGTATGGTTTTCAATATTCGTGCGTTTAGACATCAAAAAGCTACAAGCAATTTGTCTCGAACAATGTAATACATAAAAAATCTCTCAACAAACATGAAGGGGAAAAAATGTCAAATAATATTTTGAACGCAATTCCAGAAGGAACTGGTATGCCCGGCGCATTTCATAGTTGACATATTCGCAACTAAGTTTTGGGTTCATCTATGCGGAATGTTCGCAGGGGACAAGGCCGCTGTTTACACGAATTAGTGCTATTCGTTCCAAAAAGCAGACGACACGTGGTGCTTAGAACTTAGTAGGACATAGAATCTTAAACATTGTTCTTTGTCTTTGATTATCCGCACATAGACAAGCAAGTGTTATAAAAGAAGTTTTATGATGTCTTTATTTCAATGATAAACACAAATTTACATCATTCTATTTAAGAGCCAGATTCTTGTTGGTGTAGCCTCCTCAACTTCTCACGGTTCATAGGTAGGTCCTTGACCTCCTTGTAGCTGCTCATTTTGATGTTCTTTTTTATTTTTTCGCTATACGCCTTATTGGTCATCCTCTCATTCTTTTCCCTTCTATCTTCCCCTCAATTATCATTCCTACAAAACATAGCTGAACTGAAATAATGATACAGTACTCTGTTGACTTTAGTCTTCTTTTGCCTAGCCTTATTCTCATTTATTTGGGGTCGGCCCTTCTGGTCACTCTTCTCGAAGACGGTCTGTCCCGTGTCGTCTGTAGTCTTAACTGTTGCTTTCGCAAAACTTTAGGAATATTCTACCACGCCTCTTGGGCTGGTTACTCATGTCAAGGACTTTCCTTGTTATATGATCAAGCTGTCGTCGCATAACATGTTCGTACACTCTAGCAACTTTTCCGGGATAGGCCTCACATTAAAACCTCCTGTGATATGGATGTTTTTCACGTGGTCTCGACTTGTACCTTGTTTTTTGACTTTAGTAAAATAGATTACCTATTTAAATATATACTGACTCCAAACTTTTACCTAGTTCTACGCTATCTGTTAAAGCATCAATAACATAAAAGAATTTCCGCTAACGAACCTTTGATTTACCGATAGGAAATCTTTGATTTCATAACTACACTCGTAGTTACGACGGCGGTTAACTTCGAGTTTAATGCCTTAATAAAAAAAACTCGTCTTAACTGGGTGTCAACGCATCAATAATGTAAGAGGAGACCCGTTACTGCGCCGTCGTCGGCCGCCACGTGTTCATTGCAATTCTAATCATACCTCTCACGCTGACGTACCAACGTGATGTGATTTTCCCTAAGTATCAGTGTGTTTATAATTCAACGATTTGGGACTATAATAATGAAAGCTAACCTTCAACAAACTCCATAAGAATAGGTCGATAACACCCAATTGGTTTTCTTTTGGGTCCATTGCAAAAAAATTTGCTTAGAACTAATAACCTTTAATAATAGTTACAAGGTCTTACAAGGTCGATATTTCTTTGTTTCATGTGTTCTTGAAACGTAAATACTGCCTTTTAATCTCCATCAGAGCGGATAATTTGGACGAAAGTAACTAATGGTAACTAACTCGGTCGGAAAAGCGTCTTAATAACCCTTTGCAAATTGAAAAAGTTAAACATTATTCTATAATAAGCATTTTCAATTAGTTTCAAGGAAACATGATTTATTTTTTCGTTACACTTTCTTTGAAGTATATTAATAAAAAGATTGCCGATGTCGTTACTTGGCATGTAAACGGCTTTAGATATTTTTACATCATATTTAGAACATTGTATGTTCTGGTGGAAAATGCAAAATCCATAATCAAGAGAAAAAGGCATCCGTGGAAAAAACACGATCATTTAAAACGGTATTTGAACAACGCTTTGAAGACCTTTGCAGTCCTTTTTACTTATAATAAAAATACTGGAGCGAAATATATTATCAGGTCTCATAAGCAGCTTTTGAATCCCATATCTTAACTAAATGCTCTATACAACATTTTGAAAAACAGCGCTATAGTAGCGCTACTCAATTATGATCTCGAGCGTACTAAAAAAAATTATAATATTTAAATGGAGTATCTTGATAATTAATATTTAACGTTTTAAGTTTGCAGTTTATGTAATGCTGATATAACTTATTTAATACTTTCCTCAGCTACTTTATCACTTGCTGTTTTATTTTATCTAATTTTAATTTTTTTACCAGTGCGCCGCAATCATAGATTTAGTATACGCAATACATAAAATGAATTTAGTATATTGAAATCTTAAAACTGGTCCGCCACAGGACAGGCTTAGCTTAGTACTGTGAGGTCTGCTGTAATCATTATAGTCTCAAGCATGGCTTCACACGTTTGCTGTACATGTTTCTTTTTAATGATACCGTAGGGCGGGACGAACAAGTCGTGCAACTGGTGGTAGACAACACGCCTGTCCATAATAGCTGCAACGCCAATCTGCGGGGCACTGCCACTGTGCCCATCACGTAGACGTAGGTTGACAAGACTCTGGTGCCTATAATTTCACCAGCACCCTTAAAATACCCTTATAAACCGAAACACGATAATGGTATACTGCCTGGCGGCAGAAATAGTTAAGGTGGCAGTACTTCCCTGGACGAACTCTTTCACAAAGAGCTCTATTGCTACTCAATATAATGTATTTATTCAAACTAAAAGGTTGTTATTGTTGTTGTTATGTTATTTGTCTAATTAATATTTTCGAATCCGAAGTAACACGTACCTACTTTCAGAATAAGATTGTATATAAGATTATATATAATTTTAGTTATAAAAATTTGCTTTTTAATTTCCCTTTGCACCTACAACCTAATAATAATTTATAATTATATATTTATCGAAAAAACAAGAGGACAATAGGATGGTCAGCTTTCTATATCGATGCTTTGGAATAAAAAGATAAAACCATGGTTTTTCGATCCGTCTACTCGAAATTTAGCTGCCAGAAATTACTTTTTCTTTGCGTAACAAAGCAACAATACTTATAATATGCGGCAGTACGGGAAAATTCGAAACCATAGGAAATACAAACTAACTTAGAAACCATAAGTCTTTTTTTGTAAAAACAATTTTGGCATAGTCAATTTTTTGGTCAAGGGTGATTGAAATAGATTTTTTTAGTGCTGATCGACTCAGTTTCATGTAATTATAATTTCATTGTATTGGAAGAAAAAATCGGGACAGGAGAAGTTGGTTAAATACATATAATGAAATGTTTTTTGTAGAAAATGAGAATTAACTCATTTTTTTAATGCAATTTGATTCAGATTCTTAAAAGGGTGATTTCATTGTGAGGGAAGAAAAAAATGGGGACAACAGTCAAATTTAATAAAATGTTTTTTCATACAAATCGAATAATCTTATCACAACCATAAAAATATTACACTGGCCCGTTTACTTGATTTGTAAATGTCCCTTCGTATTTTACGTTACAAACATGTTATATTATTTTCATGAAATAAATATGAGTTAAAATACCCATACATAACATCATCTTGAAATTTCATTCATTTATTTGAACCGTTTTTTTTTCTTTTTCAGGTAAGACCACAAGCGCCGCTATCGTATTGATTTTAAAGATTATCAAGAGCTACATAAAGGCTTGTACCAACGTAAATATCTCCGCGCCTGAATGATACACGGACTCGGCATGATCAGTTATTCTTATTATTATATACTTATATTAACTGCCTCCGTGGCCGAACGGTTACCACGCCGGACTGCCACGCAGTGGTCTCAGGTTCGATTCCCCGGCCGGGAGAAATGTTTGTATGGTTTACATTTATTTCTCTCGTGAGTTTGGGTGTAATTTGTGGTTGTCTATGTGTGTGTCCATGGCACCCGCGACACAGGGTTTCCCTAGTGCGGGGCTATGTTGAGTGTGTGCGTTTGTGCGTGTGCGTTATTATACCATGTTCATATGTTAGACATACAGTCATAGACCTATATAAACAATATAATTTAAAAGGATTAATTTTACGTTGATGAAGAAATGGAACGAACATTTTGGACTTTTCTCAAAATGACAAGTAAATATTAATTTTTAATTAGAAATAAACCATTCAAAACTACTTTTTTAACTATTTATCACTCATAATTAAGTTTATTGAATATCAGGATGCTTCCCTCCATTATATCAATAATTTTTTTTGAAATTGCTTCACTAGGAAATAAAACTATTTTTCCGGATTTAAATCGCGTATATTGTTATATAGTTTTATATCCTATGTGTAACAATCGCGAAAACCTAAGAACTCGATATTACTCAACCAGTTTGTTGAAAGATATTTTATTAGATCTCTCACAGATGGTACTATGGCATAAAAGTGGTTAAAAAAAACCCAAAACAAAGATCTGCCACACGCATATAGAAAAATTCATAAGGTCCGCTGGTTCTTTCCGTGACTGAGTTGGCATAGCGTCTAGCACAGTTTGCCCGAACATTTTTTTTCGAACCCCAATGGATCGAAGAATTATTTCTATGCGTTCGATCTTTGTATTAATAATTATGTGGCGGCTTTAGACCCCGCCTATTATCACCGGCAAGCTGTGGCAGTCTCTTTGGACGAGTGTCGCCAAGGAAAGTCTCACACTTGCCAATAGTATTTGATATTTTTTTAGTTACGGAATTGTCATGTCAGCGGTTGGAAATTGTTTTTTCGGTTTCATAGAAGTAATTTGTAAAACTACGAAATAATATAACTCATGAAGTTCACGAGGCCGTTTTATTGTTCGTTAGGGAAGCGATAAATTCCCTAAAATTATTTATTGCTTTCAAAAATAATGTGATTAATGAACGTAAAGTTGTTATTGTATTGGCCAAGATAAAAAAATGAAGTATCATAATTATATATTACAACATGTAATTTTAGTGCCTGATAATGTTTAGACATGTCAACTTCCTGACTATGAATTAAATATGAAATTATTTGTATTAAAATGTAATTTACTAAACTTCTAATTATATTCAATAAGAAGGTTTTCAGCTTTAATCGTCTGATAGAGAATTATTGAATATACTTAATTGACTTGAGAAAGTAAATGAAGTGGTAATAAATGCTATTGAATTATGAAATCCAATTTTATAGGCAGGTTAATATACTAAACCCAATTTTAATATAAAAACTTTACATAAAAATATCTGTTAATTTAACGATAACCACAAGCAAACTATAAAATCGCACCCCTCATGGAACAATGGCATAAGTGGAGTTACGTCAAACATGTTTATTGCTCCATTACATACAAAAAAATATAACCCACATCCTTTCCAATTCTTGTAACTCTATCTACAATATTAGTCGATGACCATACGACTCAACCGTGACCATAGGACCTGTAAAGGACCTGAAACGTTGGTTTGTTTGAAAAAACAAATATTAGCGATTTATTATAGGAAAAATGAGAACTCGATATGAAACTACTTATTCCCAAATTTTCATTGAATGTAATCAATAATAAACTATAACGGCTTTTTTATGATGCCAAGTGAAGGAACGAACAAGTCGTATGCCTGGTGGCAAGCGACAAAGTCTATAACAATTGCAGTGCCACTCAGAGCTTTTAATTAGATATGAGGGGCACTACCTCTGCGTCCTTTACCCTGAGGCATAAGTTGACAAGTCCCATGTGCCTGTAAATTCACCAGTACCTACCCTTATCTTCATTGCTTGGCGGGCAGCAACAGGTAAGGTGGCAGTAATTCCCTGGACGCACTCTTTCACAAGGAGCTCTACTGTTACCCATTTGTAATGTAGATAATTGTTCAAACTAAAAGGCACGGTTGGTACCTTTTAGTAAACAGTAAGGCCTTTTTCGTCTATTCCTAGGCTGAACTCACACTAGCACAGAGTCGAAGTATCGCGTCGTGTCCTGTTTTTCGACTAGAACGCATCGTATTAGCGCGCCCGGATCACAGTGTGGTTGGCGTCTTATGCGTCACTGCACGCAAGTAACGCAAGTGACGCAGTGACGCGCGAAACAGCTCAACTTTAACCAAGTGTTGACGCGTGTAGGCGCGCGTCGTCGCGAGTCGAATTTGATGTGTAGCGGCGCTATGAAACGGTGTGATGTTTTCCACAAAAGCTGTGTGAGATAGCTAGGCGGTGACAGGATGTGCAGTGGCGCGATGCGAGGATCCGTTAGAGACTCTTTACAGCTCTGCGCTGGCGGGGTACGGTGTGGTGGGATGAGCGGTGGCAACGTGTCTGCGTCACTTAGTATCATACTTTCAATAGCTCTAGCTTCCTGCACCGTTTGGCACACATTACTCGCCCGCATGCCTCGTACACATTTTTTTTCCTTTTCCACCTTTTCCACCGGAGCTGCGCTAAGCGAGGCTTAGACAATGAAGATATTTCATAAAAATCCACCAATAGGATTACCTATTGGTGGATTTTTTCCTCGCACACCGCCTCGCTACGTCGCACATCTCTGGTGAAAAGGCAGCCTAATAGTGGGAAAATAGAGTTGAATATGCTATAGATGAAAACCATGACGCGTGGCGACTTTTCGACTCTGCGCTAGTGTGAGTTGAGCATTAAAGTCGATACGTTTTATTTGGAGAGAATATTTTATTTTCATGAAAAAATTTACAGCCGATTTTCAGTTGCATAAATTACCATATATAAACACTGACCTTTCGCATTTTCTTTTCTCGAAACCACATTAATAGCATTCATAGATGGAATATTGCCACAGAAAGACAGGTAGTCATCACAAAAGGTTAAAGTAGTCGTTTATTAAATAGATTATATAGCCCATCTCGCTTTACTTGCTGCATAAAATTCAATATCGTAAGCGAAATTTAAAACGACTTTAAATTTTATGTGTACCTTCACAAATCATTTTCAAGAATATTACTCTATGAATTTTCCAATTTCAAATATTCATTTTCGAACACTGAATTTATATTTACAGTAAGTGTAGTAATTACGACAAATATTGTACTTATTGTAATTGTACACATATGGATAGGTTTTGCCTTTATGGACAATAAAGATAATAATATGTTATTTAGAATAACAGCTATAATTTAGGGCTATCAAGGCCAGAGTGAATACACATATACTGGGCAAAACGTAATAATATCGTCAGAAACATAGTCGCTTAAAATCAGGTAACATTAGGTTAGTTTACTCCTGCACCTGTGAACCGATTTTGATGATTCTTTTTTGTTGGCAAGATAATACCTCAGCATTGGTCCCATTTAAATTTGATGAAAATATTCCACCACAAAGGGTGGCAAACTAGTGGATAAATCCGGTTTCGCGCACTTTACGAAAACCGATTTCAATAAAACTTTTCAAATAGATGTAATTCTACTAAATTTTGAGGTCAGTTTTTTTACAAAAAACAAAATATAATTATATAGTTCTTTCCGTGGCTTAGTTGATATTAGCGTCTGGCACGGTAAGCTAGAAGACGTCGGTTCGAATCCGGCCGGGTCGAAGGAATTTTTTCTAAGTGTTCGATCTTTGTATTAATAAATATACCAAACTAGTGGAGTAATTTCACAAAAAAAAATTTAATATCAATTCAATAAAAAATTCAAATATAATTAATTATACATTCACTTAATCGATTAACTTGAAATTTGTTATACTATGGAAATTCGATGACTTACAATAATAAGGTGTGCAGACTACCCAACTCATAAGCTACTTTACAATAGAACTATCATGTTTGGGCTCATTCAATTGGTCTCGATCAGTTGTTAGCTTACATATGCTGATTTTATTTATTTTTTGGTGTACACTATTTTGTATAGTATTTTATGCAATCGTTGCTTAATGAGGGTTCTTAAAGTCGAGTATCGTGGTTTGGCAACGAGGTTTTGCTGAGTAGCCTATGCAGTAGGTACGATATTTTAATAATAATAATAATTTATTAACTTCAGACGACAGTTAAGATCCATTAAATGTCAGTAGAGCTTATCCTAGATTAATATTTAATAATTAACAAAGCAATTGGCCTCTGCCCGAGTGTATACATCTCGAGCAATCAAGTCTATCAGCTATCGCTTTCAGGATGCCGTTACAGCTCCCGCACATTCTGTTCAACAGCGAGGCAGTTTTCTTTCGCCAGACTGCATGAAAGCCGTCCACGCGCGCATCTGCGAACATGCCCGAAGCGCTGCAAAAGCGCGGGAGCTGCAACCATTGCCCTGAATGCATTATTAAATTGGACTCGCATTTTAAAGACCTAATTACGTAATGATTGCATACAATATTTTTTCTACAAGTAAATAAAATAATGAAACACAACCAATATTCAATGTATATTTTGTTAACAATCCATGACAAGAGACTTTTGAGTGGTGAAAGCCAAACAATCGCTACAAAAAAAAGAAGAAAAGTCAAAAGTTCAAAATGAAATGCCGATAAAAGTAAGTATAAGTTAAATAGAGTAAGTAAATCGATACTCTACGCAAATATAAAAGTATAAGAATGGACGGCACTCCGCCGCACTTTGGCTAGATGCTAGAGGCTATTGGAAAAAGTTACTTGTTAAACATGAATTTGTTGACCCCCTTTAAACGCAGCCGTGTCTGTCCGTATGTCTGAGGATCTCAATTCAAATGTCACATTTTCCGGTCAGTTTTACGTAGCATATTTGAAAATCTTAAAATTGTTTGTGTATTACTAGTGCTTAAATAACTTTCCTCGAGGTTTGTACTTTAGCTACAAGTGAAATGCTCGAAAGCTCAGTGCTAATGAATAGTTGCTTCTAAAAAAAGTCAGAGTTTTATTATTTACAGATTTGGTTGCCTGCTTTCAAATGTATGTGCCTTTCATGTACAGTAAGTACACTTCAAACTCTTGTGGTCCCAAAATCATATTAGAGGTCAAAAAATGCAAAATGCCAAATCATGATGTGATTATGTACAGACAAAAGTTGATAACCCCTCAACAAAGGGGCAAGGTCGTTTAACCTTTCCGGGGTATTAAATCACGTTTTTGCTTTTTATAGCACATATCCAAAAATCTGTGTTTGTTTTTGTTTGAACGGATGAAAGGACCGAGTAATAAATGTTAGTGAGAGAAGGTAATTAAATTGGAATTTGTGCTCTGCGTTACTCTAGCGGAAAATTTCAAAAGGTGCTAACTGTGAATCTTTTAAGACTTTTAGAAAAGGTATTTCTTATTTATAGGTGTACTTTTTAGTCTCGATTCCATAAATAAAGTCTAGTCGTATGGTAAATCAATTTTTTCGTACTGAATACTTTACACTATGGTGACTCCAGTTTTTCTTTTCTTTTTCCGTTTTCTCCTGTTTTCGTTTTTCTTCACTCTTTTCTTCTCATCGCATTGATGGCATAGATTTGCAGCCCAGAATTATAGGACATGTTTGCCGTCTTGGTAAAAGGATTTTCCAATCGGCGTAAGGTTCTCGCTGATTATTTATTGCCCAGGGTGTACTAAACGAACGGGGGAAATGAGTAGGTCGTCTTGCGTGAAGCTACTTACTATTTTTTATTTTTTATTATATTTTTCCCACAGATACTTTTTTGCATAACATTTAGCTAAATAACTGAAAAGTAATTTATTGAATTTTCAAGCAAATATTTTTAAATAAATTAATAATACACTGTCAACAAACAATAACAAAATCACGGAACTCGTATACCAACGTGAGACGTTTTCTTGTACAAAAGGAAGTGCTGTTCTTAAATGTCGATATTATGGATAAGTAGTCAGCACTGACATGACACCAAGTGCATTCAAGTGCAACTTGAACCGCGATATGCATTAAGCATGAGCTCGCCTTAAGGAAACGGATGGGCAAGACGGACACACAATCGATATACACTTATTATGCGCGTGGATAGTAAATCAGACAGCTTTCGTGTCGGGAGCCGGAAGAAGCTAAAGTATCAAGTAAGTAACCATTCTTTACCTTTTTCTTAATTAACCTATTGTTACCAGAAAATATACCTTTAAGGTGTAGTCAAAATTCGAAGTGAACTAGACGTGTACGCCTGTACATTCAAACTGCCATCCTTTTTACTGCAATAACGTCGTGTTGCGCAAAAACTCGTGCATATATTTTTTTTTTTTGATGCCAAGTGATTGGACGGACTAGTAGTTGCAGTGCCAGTCAGAGCTTAAAATCGCAAAGATCTGAGGAGCATTGCCACTGCGCCACTCACCCTGAGACATAGATGTGTCGATTCAATTTCACCAACACCTTTACCCTTCAAAACCGGAACGCAGCAATGCAAATGCAAAGTAAATAAATGCCAATATATCTTATTTTTAAGCCTCTATCACGTGTCAGTTTGCAAAATGTCCACAAACATCACATGACAATTACATTCGTTAGAAAACTTGAAATCCATGGCAATGCTCAAACTCATGCATATTGAATTACAAGATTATAATGTTTTAATCCTCCTGCAAAGTTAATTCTCTCTGACATAATATAAATTAAAGTACCAAGGAAGTTTCAAAAGGCTGTTATTGAATGGTAAAACACAGCTCTAAGCTCGTGTGCAGTAAATGTAACTCTACCAAGCAGCACTGCAATATTGCTTGTCGTGACAAACGTGGAAAGCCTAAGTGATTTTAAATCCCGAGTAAGCATAACATAAGTAAAACATAGGCCGTGAACTTAACACCGCTTAACTTGGCAAGTTTGTTTAAAGCGATGGAAAAACAGACAAACAACATTGAAGACAACATCAACATTGCAGCTTAGTCAGCTTGTGAGTTTTGCTTTATCCCGTAGAGATTAGGCCATTTCTTATCTCATCTTTTCTCTAAATCTATATTAAATAAACAGTTCAAGGCTTATCGATAAAACAAATTTCATCACCAACATTCCGTTAAGGAAACCGCATCTATACATTAAATTGTTACAAAATCTTAACTGCTTAGCTCCAAAAGCGTATAGCGCAATAATAGATCGTGACCCTTTGAACGGGACGCCCACGGCCTATTGTCTAAACACGAACTTATGTCTTCCATTGCTAAACAAGGCCTGCATTTAGTATTAACTCGCGGATAACGATACCATCTCCGACATTATACTTTAGTGAAATGTAACAAGACCTCTCTGCAAATCGATTTGGGGAACTTAGAAAACCTTAGTTCCTTCCTATGGACCGAGAGTTTCCCCAGGCTATTCAGAGTGTGCAGAATGTATCTCGAAGTCTGCTACTACGACACGTCATAGGGTCAATTTTATATTACATCTTCTCTGATTTCTTGTGAGATAGTAATAGCATATATATTACATAAATAACATATACGTGCCTCAATAAAACGGATTACAGTCAGCTTGGCAGTAAATTTAGCAGATACTTATAAAAATATTCTTTTACAACTACGTCTTTACCTTTCGAAAAGGGCGTAGGTTAAGCTGGTTCAAGGTATTGAAGTGAGTGTATTCTTGTGGAAATTAATGCCGCTGAATACTATAGTGACGTAATATAAAAAACATTTATATCTACTTAAATTTAAATGGAGTAAACCGTATGTGCGAATTTAGAAGGCTTTTATGCTAATGGGCTAGAGTTTGGTCGTGTATTTCCTGATTTACCGGGTCCACAATTCGCAAGGTTTCCAGTATTTTCCCTACAGTTGAAACTTTATCGCTTCCGAATATACTTCTGTAATCAAGAGTTTAGCACGACTAATACATCTGCAGTCAAACGTTAAAATCTGATCTTTGCACAATAATTACTCGAGTGATTAAAATATGTGACACGAATATAATATGAATTTTATGTTTGTTCAGTGATTTCTCTGAATCGTAGAAATATTGCATTTTTCTCATAGTTATTAATTACTATGCGAAAAATGTGATGTTGTTGTCTAATAGGTTAGTTAATTTTTAAATTTTTCCTTGCAGTAACAGAGAGTAATCTCTTTCCCAAAGACTGAAAAAAAAGACTTAAAATAATGCAAACAAGCCTTCAGACTACATCTCACCGAATCTTGCGCAACACCGCCCAGTAATAGACGCACGCGCATGTCTATCGCGCGATCTCGATGCGCGGGAGTGCAACCGTTATGTCGGATACTGCTTTTTGTTTACTTTTTTGTTCCACAACGGATAATGGGATTCTAAGTGAGAAAAAAAAGTGAATGAAGGATTGTTGCAACATTTGAATTTGAATGGAGAGTTAACATGCAAGCTTTTGTAACACTGCTGTAGACTCCCATTGTGTAAAAGACTATTAAATTTGACAGTAAAATTATTTACGAAATAAATCACACCTTTTGCTATAAAAGATAAGACGCAATATTTTTTTTACATCGCCGTGGGTTTCATCGGTGTGTAGCGAAACCGAACTAATTCGTAACTTAAACATGACAACAACACGCGCAATGTAATCGTAATGAAATAAAATAATATACTCTTTCGTTCAGATAACATCAAAGATCATCTTCCACCTGTCCCCAGGTCATTGTGGGCCGGAAGTAGATTAGGATGAGTAATTACTTCGGACGAGGCGGTTAACGCCATCCATCACATCAGCGTCTATTTACATTCAACAGAGAAACGCTGAGTCAGGGCCAGTTGTTAGAAAATTTACCCATAACTTACCCTTACAACCGAAGTTATAATTTAATATATGTATTTTGGGGAAGGTTCCATTTAAAATTTATTGTCATAGACAAAGTTCGTTATATCCTGCGCCACTGAAGTAGACTGAAAAGAACCTCGTAAAAGACTCCTGCCTAACACGGAAAAGTTTCTACCTACTTATGATTCTCTGTTTAATGACCTGTTTTTACCTACAGTATATGATTCATACCTACATTATTATTTATAGGGCCGGGTTTACACACAGATACCTAATGCTCAACTAAGTGCAAATACAGCGCTCACGTAACTTTCACCCAACTATTCAAAGATATTTTCCAGGAAAAACCTAATACCGGTTCTTGGATTATTACGTATTTCTTTTAATAATGTAAAGTAAAAAAAGTAAAACTTAATAGAGAAACTTAAATTATCAATATGATGCTGGTTTTATAAATTAAGCCTTTTTTATGTTGTTTAGTGACGGGACGGAAAGTGCGCCTGGTGGTAAACGACACGCTTGTAACAGTTGCAGTGTCGCTTAGAGCTTTAAATCGTAAAGATCTGTGGGGCATCGCCTCTTTGCCTGTCACCCCGCAATAATGTGAGCATCATTGGTTAGCGGCGGAAATAGATAAGGTGGCAGTACTTCCTTGAAGGATCTCTTTCACAAGGAGCTCCACTGCTACAAGTTGTAGAGCATCACAGTCGTACTAAAAGAAGTCTTCACAAAAATCTGGAGTTGATAAACATTTTTTTGCAAATTTTGCTAATAGAAATGAGTCACAGGAGGCTTAAATGGGTATTAGTAACTCAACTATTTTATATCTCTACCATTGTAAAGTTTGTCCTTGCATGAATACAAATAAATAAGAAAATGTTAACCTCGTTCCAATTTTTTTGTTTGTGGCCTGGAGTCCGTCACACAGGTTATTCCTAGTATAGAATCCAGTCTCAGTTAGATATACGATTTGTTATGTAAAAATCTTGTAAAGAGGCAATAAAGATTATTATTATTAATTTCTAAATTATTAAATACAGCATATATGTACAGATGAAAGCAATAAGTTCAACATACTATTGAATATTTACTTATTTGTATCTAAATAGAACTTACTACAACCACAACTGCATTATATTGCGCATCCCTAAGCCGACTTAAAATGTTTTCAAACAATGTGTTCTGCAGTAGTTACATTTCTGAAACATGAAACTTAACCAAGTCCCACATGTGCCAACGAAATGGAAACGATGGCTCTTAAATTTTCTTGCCACTTGATATAAGTGAAATGTGAAGAGGAAGTAAATAATTGAAATAAAATGTTCCACGAATTTGACGTACTGTATACGAGTAAGAGCAGAATTTAGCGACATTTAGCAGCGATGCAAACGCGTGCTTGTGGTTTCACAATTTTTACTAACCGTTTTTTTAACAGGCTTTGCATCGATGCAAACGCACGACTGCGTTTACATCACGTTTAACCTCACCATTACATCACATTTGCATCGCTATTGTATCGCTGCTTGATTCGCACGTGTGTATAAAAGTAGACGATTAGCTACTGCATCGCGACTGAATCGCTGCAGACGGCTTGTGCGTCTGCAGTAAACGACTACAAGTCACTGTGTTTAATCGCTCTAAAACACTTTAATACGTCTTTTCCTACATGAGGCTACATGTTTAAAATTGTTAATAAGGACTATTTTAAGCAACATATATTTAATTCAACATCGCAAGCTCATGGAGGGGTACTAATATATTTTTTTAAAGACTGCCTTAATAACCAAACAAGACATGGTTACATAAACCGTAATCAAAATTCAATCAATAACATTATTAAGCAAGCATTGGACAATAATCCAGCCGATGAACTTGTCTATCTTAACACCTGGTGTACTTGACATGAAGGCAATGATCGATCGTGTAACCGCCGCTCGCAATCTAAAGTCCATTATCGGAGTCTGTATGACTACAACTATACTGATAGCACAGAATATGTCATTAGTTCAACATACACAGGATTATTGTTATATTAAAACTTTTTGTACTGTTTCGCTTTCAAAAAATTAATCAATAAGTTTATCAATTTTCTACACATGCGCCAGTTCTACCTCGATTTGTACGAGTACTTAATAAAAGCGCGAATTTGTACAAAAAACGGTAGAATAAAAGTTGTATATTTATTTGACAGTAAAGTCGTTTCTAGTCTATTAATAATTAACTTACGTGTAGATAAGTATCAAGATGAACGTTATAGAAACAGCTTTGCTGGTTTTTTCCAGAGATCAAATCTCATTCTTTCAACAAATTATATTTCTCGATGTCATATTACTCGAGCAGACCTACCTAGCTGTCTCAAATTTTTAAAACAGGTTGAGAAAAGCACTTCACAGTGAGAAGAACTTGATACCTACATAAATTTAAAAGGAAAAATGAACGTCTTACTTTTTAACTCGGTAATAAGATTGCAACTTCGCCTTACATCTAGTCTAGTGTTCACTCTGTATTATGCTACAGACTGGTCTTTAATTAAATAAACTCAAGCACGAAGAACCAAGGTCGTGTAACAAATAACCTTCCTATTATCATGCTTTTATTTTTCCAATAATATCTGTTGCATACTAATAATAGGGGTTAAAGTATGAAATTGCCGATTTGTACTGAAAATTATTATTATTCGCTTCAGATGTTTGTTCGTAGTAGCAGAAAACAACAAGTTTTCAGTTTGTTCCTAAAAATAATAAACAACTTGCTGAATATTCCTAAATCTGCCAAACTTTGTCACATTTAATATAACGTTAACATGTTCTGTCGCAATGAAAATTAATAAAAATTAAATCTGCCCAAATGGCAGAAATCTGTCACAAATGGTCACACTATTCTCAATCTCAAAGTGACATTGACATTGGCAAGAGGGCTCTTGTCAAAATGTTTCTTTGCTAACTTTCGTATTTCCTATTTAAAGGTTATCTAAACATTTTCGTCATACTGTATTTTATTTTTTACTTTATGTCATTATTGTTTAATTGATTTTTTTTAATGTTACAGATGTGTACCATAAAATAACCAACATACAAGAAGGTTACCTAATCTATAGTCGAACTGAATCAATTGCGTTGTGTTCTTGCAACAATTCTAAAATACATTGTTTTGCAATTTCTCTATTCCAGACTTCTAAAAATATACAAAAATATATTGATAACTAGGCATAAACTAAAACTTACAATTATACTAGCAAAGTCCATGAACGGCACTTCGTTGATTTTGGGTCAGCTTTCGCCATCCTTCTTTATCATGAGCTTTTCGGTGAAGCAAAACATCGTGATGAAACCTGCACGTCGAAGAAGGTTCACAATCCTCGGAAAACGTGTGATGTCCCCAACCCGCATTGGGCCAGTGGCGGACTATGACTTAAACCCTCGTCTGAAAAGAGACCCGTGCCCAGCAGTGTGACGTATAAAAGGGCTGATGATGGTGATGCTGATTTCGAGCAATGTTTAAATAATTAACCGACTTCAAAAATGGAGGAGGTTCTCAATTCGACAAACTAGGGAATGAAACCGGCTTCGTGCAGTTTTCGGTAATCGATTTTATTAAAACTTGGCAAATAGATGTAACTCCACGAACTTTTGGGGCCAGTTTTTTGGTCCTTTATTATTAAAATCGAAATAACCTCTATAGCTTATTTTAATTTCAATACAGACTTTTGGTAATTCTTATATATTTCGAAAACTTTATTGGGTACCATTAAGGTCGTTGTTATGCAAATATTATAAGTATACTTAAATTTTTTGTCATGCGAGAGTTTCTCACGAAAAAGTAACTATATTTTTTATGTATTGTAAGACTGCTTTGTACTTTCTCAGAAAAAATATGTATGTAAATGTTTTAGAACGTTTAAGAAACCGATCTCTTACCCGACGGTCTCCAACCGAATACATATTAAAGGAGAATTAATGCAAATTATGAGCTCCGGAGGGCTTTGCGACCTTTGTATTGAAACATTTCCATAATTACTTAGATTGAGTTTAGAAGTGGATTTAGCAAATGGCGAAATTTAAGTGGTTTGAGTATTCCAGTAACCACGATGTCTAACAGATATACCTACGCTTTAGCAAATACAAGCATAATTACTTGCAAAATTACTTGTGTGGAAACTTTCTTTTAATATAATATAATATAATATAATATAATATAATATAATATAATATA
>NW_020656077.1:639536-687143 GCF_003589595.1 Hyposmocoma kahamanoa
TAATATAATATAATATAATATAATATAATATAATATAATATAATATAATATAATAAAGTGGTATTTGATATTATCAATGTCACCGCACAACAATTGTAAACACATTTTAAAGCTTATAATATGACTATTAACCCATACATGTGCATTTCTTTAAAATCAACTTTAACGTAACATAAACGATAAAAGTAAATATTAATGTTCGATAAGAATTACATTAGTAACGCCCATTATCTACCAAAACAGAGGGCAAAAGGAATTTCTGCAGCCAACAGTGTTTTGTTATCGAGTTTTTTTAGGTTTAAACAAAAACATTAAGTAAATAACGCTCACACTCAAGGCCCCGCACTAGGGAAACCTTGTATCGCGGATGCCATGGACATATACATAGACAACCACAACACAACACTCTCGTGAGTTCGAGTGTAATTTGTGGTTGTCTATGTGTGTGTGTGTGTCCTCGTTTTTTTTAGTTTTTTTTACGGGAGGATATCTTTATAGATACTCCTGAGTCCAGGGAGACTCAGGGGTTATGTGGGTACTCTCCCTCCAGACTGGAGGACCTACCATGTGTGTGTCCCCTAGTGCGGGGTTATGAGTGTGCGCGTTATTATTATTATTATTATTATGTTTATTATAAACTCTCGCCTCTCCCAAGGCCTAAAAGATTAATTATTAATTATTATTATATTATTATTATTATTATTAGACTAATTATTAATTATTATTATATTATTATTATTATTATTATTATTATGATTATTATTATTATTATTATTATTGTATCACAAATTACACTCAAACTCGCGATATAAATAAATGTAGGATATACAAATATTTCTTACGGCCCGGGAATCGAACCGAGAATCTTCTGCGTGGCAGTCCAGCATAGTAACCGTTCGGTCACTGAGGCAGTTAGGTATAAATGAAACTAATTAACATATACTACAGTAAACCCTAACCATGGAACCTGTAAATAGTCCGAAACGTAATTTATTAAACGAACATGTATCCCGCGATTTGGTTCGGAAGACACAGTTTCATTTATAATTTTATTTGAAAGAGGCTATTATTGTTTGCTCAGACACAGCATTTTCTTCTCAAACTCGTATCTTAAAGCACAAAGTTACTGTAATGCAAAAAATGGATTGTATACACAAATATTGCAGAATGATTTTACATAACTTTTCCTTCATGTTCACACACGGACTTTTACTTATTCTTAAAGTAATGCGTCCAAATTAACACCCCTGATAAGAAATTTAAAATAAATAGAAAGTTTTGCCATTTTCGTAATAATCACTCATTATATACGAGTTTGGATCAAATAACTTATATAACTTGTATCAACTTTAATCATAAGAAAACTCTGAACATGTTAGAAATATAAAGACAACATAAAAATTACCACATAATCATATAAGAAAATTAAAAAGAAATCAAAAGTTCCATCAGATGAAATTGAATTACCATACTCAGCTATTACGTTCCATGCAAGTACCGTGGGAATGAGCTGCTATTAAATTAAAGACAGACTTTGATATCCTTTCATTGAACAATAATTATTGAGTGTCGAATCTATCCCTAATTGACATATTCCGGCTTGGTATAAGTCATGAACAGTGTACGTGCTATAAAAGATTACACAGATACGTATCGTCGGGGGTAGTGTAATTACGCGTAACTAGCATTGGATTATGAGTTTCCATTTCGATAATTTAGTGGAAAAATAAAATCCGCGTAAATGTTGCGGCAACCAAGTTAGCGTGATTTACGGGAATCTATTGTTATGAGTCCGTAGACAATATAAATTAATGCTTAATGTGAATAAAGTAAAATTACACAGTAATAACGTTAGATCCCTCTCCTGTAAAAGTTGATTTACTGCAGATACGCGCCTATTACCAATGCTACATACGCGTATTGCACTATCTCCGACGACATAGACAAATGGCTAGGGGTAACTATACAGTTCTTTTCTATTGCAATTATAAAAAATAGTAATTATAAAGTGCCGTACACACATAAGTCTCAAACTATGGAGTTTCCTTTACTACGAGTAACAGAGCAGCGGAATTCAATCTCTAAACCAATTTAGAAAAGTTCATTACCTAAATTGGTCCTACTGAGAATGGAAACCGGGAACTCTTTATTCAACACCCTCAAGGCAAACCGTTGGGCCACCGAGATTAGTATAATATTGCCAAACACAGAAAAAAATTTCATTGTGTTTACTATTTTAAATTCAACGTTTAAAATTTTTGTTAAAAATCTATAATATTATGAAAAGCATCTCAGAAACATTTTTCGACACCACTGCACTAACCCGTATTAGTAGACTGCGTTTAAAGTCAAATTGTCAGCTAATTTAATTTTTGTTTTTATTAAATTAAATTCAAAATGGAAAATAATAATCATATCAGTACTTTATTGTACGTAAAAAAAATATATACTAAAAAAAACATTAATAAATTATTGTTTTAAAAATTTCAAAACTTATCACAACTCTTAAAGTGGCAATGTTTAAATTATCTTAACTATCTAATTTCTTTTTTCTTTTTTTTGTAAATAATAGACACTCGTTTGGCCACAATGTCACCTGATGTTAAGCGACAATGTGATCGACGGGTACGCGTTTGCCGAAAAAATGCTTATTCGCTCTAGTCTTGAATATCTCCAAATTGTACTTTTCGAGATACACAGACGCCGCCGGTGGAGTATTCCATTCTTTTGCCGTACGCATCAGAAAGGACGAAACAAAGCTCTTTGTGCAAATGGGTGGTACATCAACGACATAAGTTTTAAGCCAAGTCAACTTAATTGAAACAAATATCGAATTGGCTTTGTTGTTTGAGAATAAAAGATTTTTTTTTATATACTTATTACCAAGTGATGGGACGAACAAGTCGTACGCCTGGTGGTGAGCGACTTGCCTGTTCAGAACAGTTGCAGTACCGCTCAGAGCTTTAAATTAGTGAAAAAATCTTTGGGGCACTGTCACTGCGCCCATCACCCTGAGACATAAGTGAACAAGTCCTATGTGCCTGTAATTTCACCAGCTCCCTTAACCCTTTCAAAATCATCTTGTAACTTATACCATACACTGTATATTATAACTTAACGGGACATGATCGAGTAAAGTCTTTTAACTCAATATTAAGATCTCAAACCATTGACAACCACTTGTAACTATGATGTTGTTTAGGAAACGCTTTCCTGATTACTTTTTAATTAATTATTAAAATGTTCTACTAAAAAGTTTGTATTATTTGAATGATTAAATACTATTATTTTTTCACTGTAGTTTTAGATTTTATAAGGGCTGTGGAAGAATTCGGAGAGATTTTGTCATTGGCTTACAATTATATGGACGTCGGGTCCGCTCTAAAAAGTGTCCGAACTTAAAGGGCGTTAAAATCATATAATATACAGAGCGTCATTCACGCTTTAGTCTTCGTTAGTTCGACTGACAACGAAGCAAGCAAAATTAGACAGTACTGCGATGACATTACAATTTAAATTCAACGTTTTAGCTTTTTCATATTCCTTTACATGTCACTACGTTTAAATAGGTTGACTTGGGACATTTTCTTCGTGGTTTTTGTATTAGACCCGTAGTCCATTTATTTGTAAGTCAATGGATTTTGTGTATATTTTCATAATTGTAAATTTTTTTATGATACTAAGTAAAGTAACGAACAAGTCGTGCGCCTGGTGCTAAGCGCCTAAAATGCCTGCCCATAGCTGTTGCGGTGCCACTCAGAGTTTTTGAATCGCAAACATCTGAGGGACACGGCCACTGCGCCAGTTACGCTGAGACATAAGTTAACAAGTCCCATGTGCCTGTAATTTCACCAGTACCCTTCAACACCGGAACGCAATAATGTGAGCATTATTGCTTGGCGGCGGAAATAGGTACGTTGGCAGTATTTCCCTGGACGAACTCTTTCAGAAGTAAACGGAACGAAAATAAATTTTTGCAATAAAAAATTGCTAAAACAAATTTATTGCTCTATTATGATATCAAACACTTAATTTCTGGAAATAAATACAGGAGATACCCAGCGCTTAACCTGCTTGGGTAAGTATCACTGTCTCCTTCAATCCAAGTAAGGATACGACCCGTTATGATGTATATGTAATGGTGTTCATTCATTCATTCTTTTATTCATTTAAATCTTCCGGTTATGAAGGGTGACGGTGCTGGTGAAACTGAATACAAGACTTGGGACTTGTGAAAGACGCAGTGACTATGCACCTTAGAAAGTCACAAATTCATTCATTCATTCTTCTGTAACAAGATTCCGATTGATACACAAAATTTGCCATTCACGAGGCTTAAAACTATAGTGAAACAAATCTGTATACTAAAGGTTATTATACAAGTTCTGCGTACTTGGATGACAAAAATACGTGCTAGTAACCCAAGGCTCATTGGCTCTTGGAGGTAGTCTCGATCTCCGATGTTTGAAAACAAAAAAATATATATTGTTAATGTTGAATGTGTGCAAATGTTATTTACAAAGAGCAACCCCTAGAGTTTCTTGCTCATTCTTCTCAGGGGAATCTGCCTTGTTTAATCGATGTGACGATTTCAAGTGTTATAATGCTTACCTATGAAATAAAGATTATTTAGGTTTGATTTTGGTTAAGATTCTTAGCACACGAAGTATTTTATACGCGTCTTAAACGCTCGCTTCACGAACGCGCGTTTACGGCGCCGTAAAAGCGCGTAATCTGCGCGTATACGCGCCGCAGACACGCTCGCTGTTGTGAATCGATTCAAACACGCGCAAACATTGAGTTGCAAGCAAGAAACTTACACAGAATTTCATGTAGTTCCTTCATTAAAAATTAATTGAAATTAACAACGAAACTAAAAAATATTTCTAAAAAATATCTCTTAGCAAACGGCGCGTATACGCGTAGATGACTCGTTTTAAAGGGCGCATACGCGCGTTCAAGCCGCGTATACACGTGTCGTAGGCGCGTATAAAATACGCCGTGTGCTCTTAGGTCTATGCGATTTAATGTGGATTTAAAGCTCTGAATACCAAGACAGCTGTGTCACTTACCACCAAGCGCATAACTTGTTCATCCCATCACACTACATAGCATAAAAATAATTAAAAACCTGTAGGCGTTGTACAAATATTCCCACTGCACGTTTATTTTGTTTGCCTACACGTTACACAAAAATAAATTAAAGGTATACATTAACACCTGGACAACGGCGGGTCGCTTTGTAATTGAAAGCTAGCGATAATTATCATAGATAAGAAACGAATGAGTTTCCTTATTCAACTCCGCTTGGGACTAATTAAATAAGAACTAGAAAGTATGTGCTGGGAAAAACAGTTGAAGATCGAGCAGATAATTTACCTAAGTATGTACAGACTTATTGCGCATTGTGAAGATTTTGAAAACAATATTTAATTCCTAGTACTAATTAAGTAGTAATTTGTTTTTGCTCATTTTATTTATTTATTCTTATTTGTTTATCGCGTTTTCATTGTTTCCACTTTAAATTTGAAGACTCGCCTAAAAAGGTGATTTAATTTTTTTACGTACTCAACATAGCCCCGCTCTAGGGAAACCCTGTGTCGCGGGTGCCATGGATACGCACATAGACAACTACAAATTACACCTAAACTCACGAGAGAAATAAATGTAGGCCATACAAATATTTCTCCCGGCCCGGGAATCCAACCTGGAAGTCCGGCCGGTATGGTAACCATTCGGCCACGGAGGCAGTTAATTTTAAAGATTGTCCTTAATGCTTTTGATATTGCAGTATTAAATCTGGAATCCTAGACTAACAAAAACGTACCTATGTCGCAATACTTGTAATTGCCACTTTCATTATTATCTTAGGAGTATAGAACCACAGAAATGAATGTTATTATTAATTTTACATCACGCATGACAAATGCATCTGTTTTTCATAAAGTTTCTACAATACGCTAATACGTTTAAACTGAAAGATCTATCTAAAATGATCTTTGCGTGTACGTTGCCGACTCAGGCGTGTGGCGCATATAAAGTTGACATATTTAAAAACTGACCATTTTTTATTTTAAATTAAATATACCAATCAATAACAGTCACAAATCAAGAAAATACGCGTTCCACTGACAACTGGAGGGATAAAATTTACGTCAAACCATATGAAGGATGGCAGTAATATTACGTCATACGCATATTTACGAGGTAGTTATGTTGTATCGTATATAAGAAATGGAAATTAATGTGAAATGAATTCTGTTTGTTTTATGAAAATAGGTAGGTATAGTAAAAAGGTGCAAGGCATGTACCATTTGAGACGGAAATCTGAAATATAAATTCCATAAACCATTGTATTATTTTTACAGTGTAGGGTGAAGCTGCAGCTGAACTGCTGACTGTGAAAAGAACTTTTGCAGCTATGTAAAGCACACTAACTTCTAAAATAAAGGTTTGCTCGGAACGGTAACGTAACCGTGTTGTATGAATCAAGAATTGTTGATTTTTCTCATAAATATCAAAAAATATTTATGAGATATAGGTCAATAAACAAAAAAGTTATAACAATTTTTCCGAAAAATAAAACATTTTTATTGCTTCTTCTAAAATGTTGCGTTTTATCATTTACGTCAATTGATGACTACTGCACCTAAGCATCGCGCTGAGCTGGCAAACAAAACCAAAAGGGCCGTACCTTTTACCTACCTTAGCTGACAAAATGACAGAGAGAATGATTTGGGTACCCTCCGCCCCGTACAGTGACATGTCCCTATTGTTACTTTGTTACTATTTCACAACTTACTTTTATTTACTGTACTGTTTTGTTCAAACAATCGTTTCATTTTTCTTCCAACAAATCTAATCTTCCTTGGCTACAACATTCATTTAACTTTCAAGAAACGAATCGAAATGTTGTCAAATTGTTTTAACTTTAAAAAATAAAATCCAACCAAAATAAATCGAAATGAACAACTCAGTTGAAAAGACGGGCGATTCCATGAACTCTAACGCATAACCCAAATAAGAGAAATAATAAAAACCGGGCGCTATCTTAAAGGTACTAAATAAGACAAGCGATTCGAGATAAAGTAATTTAAGTCATGGAACTTCTTCGGTTTAAGGAAGCCAATTACATTACGTATCTTCACATCACACAATAATTTGTCGGCTGTTTTAAATGTTACATATCTCGATTGACCCGAGTAACGAAGTACCACTGACGTTTGGTCACGCACTGAACTCGAAGTCTACGAAATTATGGTTCGGTTACTACTTAAGCATATCCAAACTATATCCAGCTAAGACCGCTGACTTATCATAAACGAATTTTTTACCTTAACAGCGTTTTTTATTGAAAATGATGTTTTAAACTATAATGGACAAGGACGGGTCGATATCAAAAAGAAATTGTAACAAAACCTAAGTTTATCGCAAGTTCAACTGTTTTTTTTTTAGTATCTTGGTGTAACCGGCACAATCAATACTAAACAATCATAACGTAAGCGTCCCCACTTGTTCTCGTAACCGACATAGTGGCAAGAAAAGTGTTGCATCTTGTTGCACATTTTTAATTGCAAGGGTTACCTTAAACCTCAAAATTTTTTTAATAGAGATAGAAAAAATATTGTAAGCGCTAAAAAATGCTTAGCATCCATTGTTTTAAACAAAATTTAGCCGTTACATAATCGATTACGAAATTAATTATTAAAATTCAATTTAGTATCATATTTATGCGTAGAAATTAGAAAACCGTCTCCTGTGAAATTTGTTTTTCATCGTTTACACTAAGTCGGTGGCAATGGCTCATTACGATATTTTTTATGATACCTACTAAGTGACGAACAAGTGGTGCGCCTGATGGTAACGACACGCCTGTCCATAACAATTACAGTGCCACAGAGCTTTAAATTGCAAAGATCTGCGGTGCACTTCCCTCTGCGCCCATCACCCTGAGACATAAGTTAAAAAATCCCAGTCCCAAACGACCCAGTAATTTCACCAGCACACTTACGTTTCAAAACCGGAACGCAGTAATGCTCATATTACTACTTAGAGGCAGTACTTCCTTGCATTAACTCTTTCAGAAGGAACTCTACTGCTACTAAATGAATATAAAACCGGTACGACATAATACAGATTTTTTTAATTTGCTGCTGGGAAAAGGTCTCTTCTCTCGACAACTACAACTCCCGGTTTGACGCAATGTTAGGGTCGTCCTGTATACACGTGTCCGAGTCATTCCGCTACCTCCTTCGTGGTCTGTCTCATCGTCCTTGGCCGTTCTCCGGCATTTCACCAAGTGGCTGTGTGTTTCCGTCTCTGGGGTGCATGAGGAAGACGTGTCCAAGCCAATGCCATTTCAGCGATTTTCTCTTGGCAATCTTGTGCCCGACTCGTTCAGTTCTGAGTTCCGTGTCGTCGGATGTCGTCCATCCAGAGCTGTTGTGGTCTGGCGAAGAATACAAAATTATTTTATAATTATAGATCCCGTTGTTAACAAGTTGCCCTCAAAGTGAAGGATGCGGACTCAGTTTATTTATAAATAAATTGCATGAAACATATTATTTACAACTGCTCACTGCTGAAATAAAAAAAATATTTTTATAATAATAAAGACTACCTAGTAACAACTGAAAACTGAACTGAAACTTGGACTAGAACATTGTTAATTTTTAACCGACTTCAAAAAAGGAGTAGGTTCTCAATTTGACTGCATGTTCTTTTTTTCTTTTCTTTTTTTTTGTTTTTTGTATGTATGTTACGCGATAACTCCGGTACATGTGAACCGATTTTCATGATTTTGTTTTTGTTGGAAAGGGGGTACTTCCATAGTGGTCCCATTTCATTTTGAAGAAAATCATCCACCTCGAAGGGTGGCTGTTCACGCATGAAGATTCATTTTTATAAATAGAGCCCAACTTTAATTTAGGAGGAATTACTTTAATGGTTGATTTTGCTTTTTCTCCAATTCAAGGCGTTTTTCTCTCAATATACTTTGAGTAGTGTCGTAGTGAGAGCCTATTTTTATTATCTCCAGTGTCAAGTCCTGTATAGTGGCGAACTAGGGGATATTTCAATAAAACTTAGCAAATAGACGTAATTCCACGTACTAAGATTATATTGTTTAGTTTTAAGCTCTCATGTAAGCATCAATACGAATAAAATATCTTTGAACTAAAAGTTACCTAAACAGCTGCGATAATCGGTAAAGAAGTGGTAATGGCTATTACTTTTTTTACTTCAACATTTTCACAAGTTTTATAGAATAGCTTAAATATCTATAACCTTTTGTAGTTTAAAAGGTTATAGATCTTTAAGCTATTCTATAAAACTTGTGAAAATGATGAAGTAAAAAAAATAGGGATTAAAAACTTTACGTTCATGATGTCTGATTTTTTTGGTTCTTTTATAAAAACTTTTATAAATATATAGTGAAACGTGTTGCATATGTCATCAGTACAATAACAGCCTCCGTGGCCAAACGGTTAGCATTAGCCGGACTGCCACGCAGAGGTCCCGGGTTCAATTCCCGTTTCGGGAGAAATATTTGCATGGCCTACATTTTTGTCTCTCATGAGTCTGGGTGTAATTTATGGTTGTCTATGAGTATGTCCATGGCACCCACGACACCAGGGGGCCTACCACAACCTCTTAAAACAATATTACTTTAACCTTACATTGACTTTTCGTACCATAACGCGCTTAAAGTAAGCTTATTGTAATGTTAAAACTATGATGTTTTATTGGCAGCTTTGTGACTATTCGTTCACTCAGTTCGTACTATGACGCGACTTTAACATTAAAGTAACATAGCTCTTATGTCAAATTTAGCAATCTTAAAATAGTTACGCGGATGCAATGGAAACAATATTATTTTCAGTTTTATTGTCTTAATATTGATTTGTAATGATTAAAAGTTAAGTTGAACTTATTTATTTACATATATCTCTTCAATATTTTGTTTATTTTTTATTTAATAGCACATTGTAAATAATGTTTGGTTAAATAAAAATACGCGATGTTTATTTCGTAAAATTATAACAGCGCTATCTATTTGCTCCTTGGCGAAACTAACAGTTGACACTAGACTATAGTTCCGAACTCACAGCGTGACTATCAAGACTCAGCTTGTTTTATTTATTTTTATTCATGCAAATGGGGAATAATTATTGAAAACAAAGTAATTTTAATAGATTTTATTATTACATACTTTTCTTTTCTTATATATCTAATAGTCAAAATTCTGTTCAAAACATTATACTACGATAAGACGATTCGGAACATCAAAAAAGAAAGAGATGGCATTATATAGTTCACATAGCGTTATCTCTTTCCTATTTTTATTAAGGAATAGACAATGTTGGGAAATCAGTCGTTCTTTTAATCACTTTTGCAATAATACATTACTTAGTTGACAGGTTCGTCATGGTACGAGTATGAGTAATATTACAATAAGCTTACTTTAAGCTTACATTGAACTATGATTGTTTTTGGAAAGGTTATGATATATAGACCCCCAGGTTTCCCTAGTGGGGGCTATGAGTGTCTGCGCGTTATTATTGTTATAATAGTGATCAAAATTTTGCTTTTTATGAACGGATCTCTGATGGTCGCTCATCATGATAGGTAATGATAAAAACAAAGTGATTTTCACTCCACAGTTTGCAGACTATACAGAGTGTTCAACATCTCACCTGAGAACTTCTAAAGACAGAGCAATAAAATACATTTTGACTGTGCTACCTACTTAAAAATCTTAATGAGATCTTTGATTTAATGTTCAGCATGGGCATAAGATTATTAGAAAGTAATAGCCGTTGTTAGGAATAATTATCATACATTAATGGGCTTTCGTTTTATTAACCTTAACTGTTTTCGTGAGAAAACTCCACGATAAGAGATGAAATACATATGTATTTCGATCGTTAACTGGTGACATCTTTATTCTATTTAGATAAGGTTGTATTAACAAACACGCTTACAATAAATTGGAACTTTAACACACTAAAATTGTACTACACAAGAAATATATTGCCATTTGTAAATGGAAAATTTCGCCCAATATGTTATCAAAAAAACGAACTACAATTACTTAATATTCGAAATACGACTTAATACGTTTTCATGCGAAAAGTATTATTTTTCGCGAATTCTAACTTCAGTCCTATCAATCCTAGTCTGTTTACGACAGCAACGCAAATCCATTTGGCGTAAATTAGCGTATCATGTTTGTTTTAAAAACATGATACGCTCCACTCAATTTGCGAAACATCCATCAAAGTGAATTAAGAATGTTTCAAGAGTGAAAATTATATCTTATGATGTTATTCAAAAAGAGATAAGAAAATGCGACGAAACCAAATGAGTCCTGAATTTTTTTAAAAGGCTTTTTGAATTTTATAAAAGGTAAAAAAAAAACGAAAATGTTTTTTAAGTACAATGGCCTATTTGTTCCCTTCTCTGCGGTTTCTTAAGCAGCCGTTTATTTGCCGTTTATTTCTGTTACAATACCCTTTGTATGTAACCTACATGTTGTTGAATTCAAGGATCGACCAATAGCCACCGCTATCAAACATTGCGAGACACTTTGATGAAAGCCACACTTTGTCGAAAATTGCGGTAATTGCTTTTTGCGACTTTTTTTTTTGCGAATGTTCGTTGTTTCGTCAACTTCGACATAATGTTAATATATGTAGTGGTTATCGATATGATAGCACTGGATTTTTTGTTTGAAATAAACAAACAAACCAAAAAATGTAGCATAAATGTCCAAATTACCCAAGCTTGAAATGAATTCGACAGCTTCTTATTCGAATGTGTAATACTAAAAGCTGGAATGTGGATAAAAATAATGTCGTACTCCTTATTTGAATACCGCAGCATCATTTCGTTGTAAAATAAACATTGCTTAAAGGGAAATGAAAAGATCGGACGTACAAATACCAAACAAAATTAAATAAAGGGTGGGATAATGAAGTCCGTATTAAAATGTGTTGAATAGGCAAACATACAATGGCATCCTGTCTGTCTGATGAAATTTAACTCACGAACAATGTGCTATTAAGGGGCTAAAGGAGCAGCATCGTTCAGTTTTTATAGGACAGATGAAACAAGGGAACAATTATTGTTTCTTTTTATCAGATCCTATGGCTTTACAAAAATAATTATGTTTAAAATTCACTCAATATTTTTTGTAGTATCTCTAAAACAATTTTTGGGAGGGACAAAACCTATTTTATAATGTATATAAAATATGTTGCCATAATAACCGAAATGTACCGAACAAAAAATAATTTAATTCAAATATTCTTTACAAAGAGTCAAGGGCCAAGAGTATGTCAAACTTGGCACTTAAAATTTAAATTACGGTCCAGAGACCAAAGTGTCTAGTTTGATTATGCTCTTGACTGTACAATTCTTTTACTTATTCTTTTTCATTATACTAAAACATTATCGAAAATATATCGACGATAGGCATCATTTTGTTATTGGCATGTAAATAACTTATTTACAGCCAAAGTATCCTTAGTATTGTTAAAAAACGCTTCATAGTGGCTAAAAAGATTCTCTTTTTTTTATGGAATAGACAAAATTATACATAAAAAGTTTACAATAAATTTTTACCTGCAGACAAATAAGATTCATACACTAGCTACTGGCTTAAACGCTCCATTAAAACTTTGAATTTCTAAAAAAATTGTCTTTAAAGCTTTCATATTAGATATACAGGATGTAAACGAACGTTTTTAGTAATACTTACACACTACTCGTGACTTTAGAGCTTTAGACAATGAAAATCTCGTCAAAATTATATCATTTATTTCGAAAATAGTTGATTATAATTTTCTTATACGTATGATAAGATATAAATTTTTTAAATAATATAAAGTGACTTGGAGTGGTAAGCGGTGACGCTCGTCCTTAACAGGAAATATAAAATCGCCTTAGCGTTTTGGTTAAGACCAAAACGTGTTGGAAAAACGAAGCATTAAGAAACTTGTTTGTAAATTAATCAAATTAATAATGTAAGAAGAGGACGCCTTACAATTCCACAGACGCTCCCCAGAAGAGTACGTCCTAAGTAGGGCTAGTACGACCGGTAACGACTTGCAAAAGCAACATAGAAGTTCGAGATATTGTTATTCTCCACACGAGAAGAGCAGCATGTCGCGCTTTATGCTGCGCAAGTCGCGCCCGGTTTTGGTAGTACTACTGATGAGAGAAGACATCGCCTTCTGGGGAGTGTGTGCAGAATTATAAGAAGTTCTTTTCTTTTTTCTGACATTTCGCTCCCTGTCATGCTAACCCGATAAAGGTTAGTCAGAACCCTCATCGCCCTTTGTCCAAAAGAACCTCGGTCTAATTTAGAATTTCTGTCAGTCCAGTCAATTTATTGGTCATACTTGTACTTGTACTTGGACGCAACAGAACTAATCATCTACACCATAACACAGATTTTGCAATTGTACACTATGGAAAAGTTATAGATGGTTCTAGATCGATAGAGATCATGTTATGTCTCTTTATGCATGCCAATGTGACTTCTCACAAATACTCTTAATTGGTTTCCTTTAATTTTATTTAATATCAGTTTTTTATAGAACGGAATGCTATTTCGAGATCTAATGCGAGGCCAGTGTGTAATAAATAAGTATAACAATGCAGAGAACTTAAAAATTAGTTTAGCATCTAGAGTTTTTTTTCCATCAAAGCTCAATAGTAAAAATTCTTTTAAGTAATAATCTTAAATACAATAAATAACGACGGTACCACAAAAAAAAGTTTTCTACTCTGACCCGGCCGGGAATCGAACCTAGGACCTCAGAGATGGCGACACCATGAAAACCGGTGTGCAATCCACTCGACCACGGACGTTCTCAAACCATATCAAATCATATCTGTGTGCCTTTTTGACATATTCATTCACAGAAAGTTAATTCGGTTATTCAAACAACACCACCCCTTGTAAAACTTCGTCGTCAACCATAAAGTTCAGCTCTACTCGTGTCTTTGTATACCATAAGAGGATTATCCTAATAAATATAGAAGTACGTTTAAATCCTTTGGAATGCTCGCATACAACTCTACACGCCTTTTATTGGGTATTAGTTGACTTGGATAGATTAATCTGTGGGAACATAAATTCTGTAATATGTTATATATGCTTACCACTTACACACAGATGAGGAAAGACTTCTTTGTTGTGATTTATTATGTTGTGATTCACCTAGTACCTGGATTCGTTGATGCAGTAAAGTTCCCTATGAAAGAGTTCGTCCAGGGAAGTATGCCACCTTAAAGGTCCTATCCACACGTATCCGGGCCGTGCCCGAGACGTGGACGGGCGTGCTCCGTCAGGGGTTCAAAAAAATATCGTTGCGTATATTTTGTACGCACTCGTTCCGGGACACGTCCCGGACACGGCCCTGATGAGTGTGGATAGTCCTTAACTATTTCTGCCGCCAAGAGGTAATGTGAGCATTACTACGTCCCGGTTTTGATTATGGGTGCTGGCATAAACTACAGGCACATGGAACTTGTCACCTTACGTTTGGAGATCACGGGCGTTGTGGTACAGTACTCCTTAGTTTAAAGCTCTGAGTGGTACATCGTGTATGGACATGACTAGTTCGTCCCGTCCTGTCACTTGCGATCACAAAAAAGTCCTCAAGTAACTTCTCTTATTTCATTTCTTACGTTTTCCATAGTTTTTGAACCTTCTTCAACGTGCAGGTTTCATAATACGGTAGGTAAAGTAACGTTAGTAACGGTAGATAGGCCAACCCCAACCGCATCCTGATTATGTTGGCAAACTTGGGACTGCCCAATGTTAGCTCAGTGGAAGTCATTGCACTTTATCCAATAACAAAGCTTGATGGGGTAGAAAAGTTCTGTTTTTATATTTTTATTTTTCACTTCACTTTACTTCTTCAAGGTTCTTAACACTTTTGTGTGGGCTTAAGTCTGAAATAAACTTATTTTATTTATATATTTATTGCTACTAAACATTAAAAAATATACTTAATTTAGGAATTTTAATCATAGGCACAACCTACCTCTCAATTAATGACAAGCAACCTTTCTCCCGCTGGGCCACCACCGCCTTTATATCATTGATAATGTTGGCAATTAAATACAAAAACTTGTACATCTGAAACGAATAAAATTTGAACGTATATAAAATCGAGTTATATGTTTCTTTAACTGTTGCACGTAATGCATAATGCAGTAGGGCTTACTGCACCGGTGTAGATTCAATTGAAAAAATGTGCAGGCCACGTCAATTTTAAATCTTGCACTTTGAAAGCGGGCCGCAGCGACGCTCAGTTGTTTTGTTTTCATTCATTCGGCTCATTCCACTGGCGGGTAATCACATCGATTTATTAATACGATATCATCACAAGTTAATTTGATAAAATAAATAAACACTTTATAACGTAACAAGCAGAGGATTATTTCATGCCTACATTTACAGAGAACGACTGTGAATTGACAATTGTTAGGGAATGCAATCCCGAGGGATAATCTCAGTCCCGGTCACGGAAGAAAAAAATGTTCTGTGGCCGCGGTATTTGCGGATTGAAAGTTTCTGATCTCACGGGATCTTAGTATTTGCAGGAACCCGCAGAACATTGAAAGACATCGAGAAAAAGGGCTGCTATTCAAAGAAACAGAATTTTTATTATTCAAAAACGATAAAGTATTAATAGTTTCAACCGAGTACTCATAGGTTGAAATTAATTGACCAAATAAAAAAGCCTCTTTTCGGTAACTAAACTCCGTAAGCAACCATATGCATGAGGTGTGGACATTTTCATTAATTTCTTTTTATTCGTTGCTCATTGTAGTTTAATTAAAAGATGCTGCAAAAATCTGAAATTTATAAACTAAATTATTAAATGGGTAAACTGTAATCCAGAAATGCTGATATCTAATATTATGTTGTTTTTGTAAGTATAATTACGAGAATTGTAGATTATTATTAATAGAATATAATTAACTCGGTTGCTACATTAATAGTACATAACAATATATTTGAGTATATAGTCCTGCAAGTTTGTTAATATTTTACCATAAGCCTGTATATACACATAAATACATACTTTAGAGGGGGTTTTTTATCGTGGTCATTGTCGGATAGTTGCACAATTAAGTACTCGTATCTCAGGTTATATATCAACTACGACAAAGAGACAATTTTAAACGCATAAATTGTTGCACGCGGAGCGGTGCCCACTGGAAAATGTTTAATGCATTTTCGTTCACGAGTTAAAGTTTCGACAAGCAGCGAACGGGAAATTCGACATTACTTTTTTAGGCGTCCATTCAGAGGTTTCGCATTGCATAACTTTTTTGGAATACAATTCATGAACGTACATCTTGCTTTATAAAATCACGTCCGCATTCGATTCCATGTGATTTGGAAAAAAGGAATTTCAAAGTACAGCCAACATAACACATCGGTAATTTTTATTATTTGAATTTTTGTTGTAGAAGAAGAATTTCAAGAATGTATTGAATAACTAGACCCTAACACTCTATTTTCATTCGTAAAGCATAATGTCTTGGGCTAACGAAAAAGTTATATATCATTTACTTACTGAACTACGCAGTACATCGTACATTTTGCGCGAAACACCCATGAGAGCAACAAAGTAAGAAAGGGAAATTTTAAGTTTCAGAACCCCAAGAAAGAGGAAATTACAACGCCCACCATTTACAAAATCAATATACACCCACACAAATTTTACGTTTCAGGCTTCATAATATTTCTGTGAAGTTCTCGGTGCTGTCTATACAAAATAAAACCTTGGCAAGGGTGCCAAGCAGATGGGTCTCATCAGTTTCAGAAAAGTAGCGAAAACACATTTCGTTTCCATATAACTTTTTATAACTTGAACTCCTGATTTTTGCTTGTTTGAAACAGCTAGCTTTTCTCATTTTACTCTTTATAAAATGGTCCTAATCTAATGACTAACATTGCTTTAAGAGATAAGAAGCAACTTTCCGAAATTCAACGTCTATATAGCTGCGGATGAGTTAGTGAAGATCGACCATATTTCGACACTCCAGGTCTTCTAGGTGCTCGGTCAGTCACCGAACGAAACGAAACGAACGAACGAAAGGTCGTTGGTATATCGAGCTAACCCTATACAAGGCGGCTAATTTGCACAATAAGCACGCGACCAGCTGTGTCTTCTGTTCCCATGCAGACTGCACTGGAGGCCGTGTTTCGTAAGGATGCCAGTTGCTAATCACACCTGGCTTCTACCTCGCCATATGAAAGACCTGCCTAGGGGTCAACTGATTTGGGCTAAGCCTTCTTAAGATGATACTAATATGTACTTATCATCTCTTAAAAAAATTTAATAAAATAAATTAGAACCATATGTAAAGAGTAAAATGAGATTACACTTAAGGTGGTTTTCCATTGGCGAGGCGAGACGAGACGAGGCGAGACGAGACGAGGCGAGACGAGGATTGAAATCTCGCCACCCTATTTTCACCAACGAGCTAGCCATCGCGATAGTAGATAGTGAAGATTCAGTGCTGTTCAGTTCATCTAGCGATAAATATGCGTCTGAATTAACGCCCCGTAAATTATTATTATTACATTATATTAACGGAAAAAGAATCAGATGAAACCATAATTTTTTTAAATCGCAAATCGTACGTACCCCGCATTCTTGTGATTGATAAATACCCAAATTGTGTTCCCGTTACAGATATTATAATACTCTGTGTAGGCAGCAATATGGGTCAATATTACTTCAACAAATATGTCAATTCTTGGCTCACCCATCCTCGTCAATCCAGACCATTTCCACCGAAGATGGGCTAGGAGAAAATTTAAATTTTGCCATACAAATTTCAATCCTCGTCTCGCCTTGTGTCGCCTCGTCTCGTCTCGCCTCGCCAGTGGAAAACCACCTTTATAAGCGATCGTTTCCATGTCACATTAAAAATGATTCGTTATTCTGTTGACGTTACTTCAGAAAGCTACTTTTTCTGCGCCATGTTGTCTGTTCCATTCATTCAGCATTCCCATAAAGTTTTGTGCCCGAAATATTTAATTCATTGACCACATGCGCAAGACATGTGCGTCTGCCTTTTAGGGACAGTCTGTTGTATTATCGTTTTGTGCAATTATCATGTAATATTTAATATCTCTGAGTAAATGTGTGTGTAAAATTGTTAAGATTTAGTTCTTGTAAATGTTTGCTGTTATTAGCAAAGTTCCATAAGCCTGTATACCGTAAGTTTAGGTACTTTTCCTTTTTTTCCCTATGTTATGGTTGTGTAGTTTGAACCTCCTGTTGAGGAAAGCCATACACCAATCTTTTCTTTGAGTTAACTTCAACTTAGTCTATCTCAAACTAATTAGCATCACCATTTTTTTTATAATTAAGCGACACGGAGTCGCTTTTTCGGTTGAACGCGACAAAAAGCCGCACGCATTGTTAACCACGTTTTGATTTCAACATAAAACCCTCTTGTGTTATTATACTCATTCAAATATAATGTAATTATGCTCCGGGGCAGAATTTATATGAACTAAATACATTTATCCGCCATGTAGTGTAACCTTTTTAACACTCGCTATTATAAATATTATAATGTTTTTCTATTCATTATCTTTGCGATACAATTTTCATTTATCATTTATTGTTGCAGATAATATTAATGAAACTCTCCTGTCAAAATTAAATGTGTGTAGGTACTACTTAAAAATATTTAAGACTATATTTGAGTATATATATCAAGTGAGGATTTTGTTGCAATAAACGGTTGTTATAAATGTTGAATAGTCTCGACGGTTGCCGGGTCTAAGTTAGAACTATTGAAATATAACTTTCTACCGATACCCTGATTAAATGTAACTTATGTCATAGCGATGAAATTTCGAAAGCACACCCACTGTTCATAGCTAAGTCTTTGCCTGCGAAAGCACTAACTGCATCATTATAATTGGCGAAAGTTAACCACATTTGAATACAATGAGGCACGCATATGTTCGCCATGAATAAAACATGGTCAAAGCTATTGGTTTCAATGCGTTTTTATGCAATGTTGTTGTATAAGATTTGTAATGATACAGTTCGGATCGTGTGTGGGCGACGCGACGCGAGCTATTGCACAAAATTACCTTTACCTACATCATGTACTCGCATCCACCTAGCGTTAATAATTGCGTAAAACTTTGTCATGGGTAGTAGAAGGGAAACAAATCGCTTCCATACGCACTTAATACCAACTAGCATTGTACATACTTTTGTAAACTTATTGATTGGGAACAGTCGGTGAGTTTTGAAGTCTCGATATACTTTAGAACTCTCAAATTTATACTACGACCATAGCGATTTCTGTTCTATATTCTAAACATGGCCATTTTTAAAATACTAACAACCCCCAATGTACTTTAATACTAAGATCACAAACAACTTTTTTCACAAACGGCTTTTTGCAGAACATACAAAATTTACCAAAAAATAAACTTTTTGTTAATATTAATAATAACTCACACACTCATAGCCCTCAACATAGCCCCACACTAGGGAAACCCTGCATCGCAGGTGCCATGAACACACACATAGACAACCACAAATTACACCCAAAGTCACGAGAGAAATAGATGTAGGCCTTACTAATATTTCTCCCGGCCCGGGAATCAAACCCGAGACCTCTGCGTGACAGTCCAGTGTGGTAGCCGTTCGGCCACAGAGGCAGTTCTTGTACTATCTGACAGTTTTTAGATCTATATTTGGTAGTAAGTCGTTTAGCAACGCCTCCCATCTGCTATCTTTTGTTAACGCACAGAGTTGTCACCTTTAAGAGCGACATATTTTTATTTTTGTACGAAAGTAAAATGTGATTAATTACTAAAAATCATGGAACATAAGTTTTGTTTATTATGTTATTAATTAATACCTTATATAGGTCCTTCTGTCATAAAATCTTAATAAAGAACAACAAACAAAGTTAATAAAGTATATTTATTTATCAGTCTAGAAACAGCCACTGTGGTGGCGCTGTCGTGTGTCAGTATTATCGAACATCATTTGACAAATCATAGACAATGTTGACAAATCATAGCCACTGTGCATTTGTCAGCGCCTCTATTGTCTCTCGACAACGCATTTGTACGATACCACTGTGCAGGTAAGTTCGTAATATAAATCATCCACGTTGGATCAAACCTTTGATAAAAATTATTACTCCGTATGAGAAATGATTATGTAATTTAAACCAAATATGCGGTTAGTGTGTGCCCATTTTATCTTATGAGAGACATTTATTTATTTAACAAAGCTACAAACACGAACTAAAAACTTAACTATAACATGTACATACATAAAAAAAATGTAAGTAAATTTGCATTCCTTTTACAGCTATGCTCAACATTTGAATATGGAATATACATTAAAAAGGGCTTAACTTCCTACTTAAAATGAGACTTAAGGAAAAAAACTTACTACAATTCTTACAAGCAATAAAAACAGAAAAAAAAATAAAGAAAATTACACAGAAATACAACTCAATATTAGGGAAGATACTCATAAATATTTTATGACTCTGTGAGAACATATCTACATCTCTACAAATATCATTGTTAATATGTTTGTGCTTAATATTCGTATAAATAAAAATTCTTAAACAAATTAGGTTGTGGTATACCATTTAATCGAGATCGATGTAGATATCATGCATTTTTTTTTGTTCATGGATAAGGTGAGTCTTGTCCACCTACAATGGTGTATAGAGAATGTTACGTCGAAATTTTTCAAAATCAATAATGTGTTTTTTTTTATTATATCAAGTGACGGGACGGACAAGTCGTGCATTTCATGGTAAGCTGTACTCCTGTCCATAATAGTTGCAGTGCCACTCAGAGCCTTAAATCGCAAAGATCTGAGGGGCACTGCCACTGCGCCGGTCACCCTGAGACATATCTTGACAAGTCCCATGTGCCTGTAATTCACCAGCACCCTCACCGTTCTAAACCGAAACGCAGTAATGCTAACATTACTGCTTGGCGGCAGAAATAGGTAAAGTGGCAGTACTTCCCTAGACAAAGTCTTTCACAAAGAGCTCTACTTCTACGTGAAAAATCAAATACGTGTATAAAACATGTATTTACAGAAGAAATGTAAAGTCTTGGAATGGGTGCGAAGTAAGCGAGTCTCATCTGTTTCAGACAAGTAGCGAAAAAGGTATGCACCTTTCGATTCCATTTTACTTTTTATAACATAAGCTCCTAATTTATTAACAGCTCATTCTTTTTCCTATATGAAACACCCTGTTTCATTTTACTCTTTATTATATGGCCCTAATTTAATAAGTAACATTGTTAAGAAACAACTTTCCGAAACTCAACGTCTAGTTGCGGGTGGGTCAGTGTAGATGGTAATAATCCCAGCTCTTCTAGGTACTCGATCTGTCGCCGAACGCTATCGGAGGTCTTCGTAAAGGACGTTGGTATACTAGAGTGACTCTGCACATGGCCACATATGTACTTAATACAGTACTTAATCACGTGAGCAGCTGTCTCTTCTATTTCCATGCAGACTCTGCACTGCAGGACGTGTTCTGCAAGGATGCCAGTTGCTAATAGTAGCTGGCCTCTTATTCGCCATAATGTAGAACCCGTCAACTGATTTGTGTTGAACTTCATAAGCTGATATTAGAATTAACCAATTCGGCTATGCTACGGATCCCTATTCTACGAAGGCAATAAGGGCTTACAATCATGCTATATCGATGGACCTCAACGATAATGATATGTCATCCATTAATGCACTTCCGCAAGCGAACAATGGTGAGAATCTAAGTTCTCTCTACCTCATTGTTGGGTAATTGTGATAAAAAATCTTCGTTGAAATATTTTGTTCAATTGGATGCTTTGTTGTTTAATGAAAAATTGTTTTACGGAATGTAATATGACTTTAAATTGGTATCCACTTATTGATTAATGTAGTCTACAGAACCGTTACATGTAATGATAAATATTATGCAGTACTAAATCCTCGATCCTTTTTCATATTGTGACATATCACGTATTTCATTTCTTTCTTTCCTTTCGCTGCTTCACTTTGTATCGACGGTAAAGAGTTACTCACTATTTATAGTGTCACTATATATCGCGCGTCTAAATTGGCCATATACAAAATAAAGATAAAATACAATACAATACAATACAAAAATTCTTTGTTGTACACCAAAAAAGGAAACAAATACAATACAATTAAATTAAAAATAAGCGATGGTACAATGGGCGGTCTTATCGCTTTAAGCGATTTCTGCCAGACAACCTTTGGTTGGAAGTAATTACATATCATTATTATTATTATGGAAATAATTATAAAATCTTATATTTTTCACAGTTCGCACACCGTCTTTAATATGTCACATGTACAGAGATTTTCCTGCTTTTCATAGAAAAGTTAGCAAATTATGACAATATAATGTTCTGAAGGAAGCTAATGTCGTTTTTGACGTCAGACGTACTTGTTCACAAACAATCATATTTTTATTTGCCATGTATGCCATTTAGTTGTTCGAATGTTGAAGCCGATATACGTTTTGTAGGTGATATTGAAAAGACAATAACAATCAGGGTACGTGTATCTGCTTTAAAAAGAAAAGTACTATTTCCGACTAAAGTTTTGAAAAAAAACATATCCAGTTTTAAAAAATAAATTGTCATTCGCTGAACGCGTGTTGAATTTTGTACGCGATCTCAAAGCAAACGTGACAGACGCTTCTTAGTTCTTGAAGTTTGCATGGTAAATTACAAAGCCTTTGACTCTTGTTAAACAAATAAAAAAAACAAAAACTCGAGTCCCCTTTGATTTACTCGGGTAAACGAAAGAAGGCACCCGACAAGTGGTTTTCTTTCTCGAAACCACTTGTTGCTTTTATATTTAGGTGAAAATCAAGGCTTTTAAAATGACAGTGTTTAAAAATGTCTGTTATCCTTTTTGTTTAAAAATAACCAGATGCAATACTACCTAAATCTCATATAAACTTTCTTTTATTTAAAGCAAGATTTCTTTAATTTTACGGTTACATTATGTTTTTTTAACATAAGCACTGTAACTCTATTTAGTAAATGCATACGGATGTTCTAGAATTGTTAAAAAAAAGTAAAACATTATTAAAGACCCCACTCTACCTAACCCACTGGAAGTCGAAATTGAGAATAATAAGACTTTATTAGAATAATAGTTCCAAAAATTTTTTTTTAATTTATAAATTATAACAAGTATACTAAATCTGTGCTTGAACACAGTCGGGTGAGCAAGTGCTAATTAAACTTGAAATTCTTGAATATTACTCCAAACACACTATATTGTAAATTGTATACCACGTAGGTACTTGATAAATCAATAGAAATCACATCACAAGTAAAGAATGTGCTGTGTAAACAGTTGTATGAGATTTGCCTCGGTGTGTGAAGTCGTGAGTATTTCGTAAGTGTGATTGCGTTAATATCCAAATATAACTAAACGTAACATTATTTGTTTTTGCTCTTTATCGAAATTGACTAACTCTCGTAAATCGTATTTTAACGTGCTTACGCACGATACATTTGGTAAGTAAAGTAATTGTTTTATTGCTTTGTCAAAAAAAAGAAATCTATTACTATCAAAACAACGTCATAATTATGCAGAGCATTTTGACGCACCCTTGACTGTACCGTGCCAGATAATGTACCCTGGATTACTACTGTACCTAGCCTTAGTCCACAACATTTATTCTAAAAAGAGGAAAAGCAAGTCTATAACAAATAACAAAATGATATAAAGGTACAATTAATAAAAAACACTCATTATAAAACTAAATAACACATTAAATAATACTACCCCAAAAGGACCTATATAACTACATAATTTTGATAGTAATTGACGTGAAGTTTTACAATAAGGAAATGAAGGTCATTTGAGATTTATGGGTATGTCTTCGTTTCAAGAATTTTTAAAGGGAGTGATGACGGATAAAACAAACGTAAGAATAGTGAAAAAGAATGACAATTCGAGAACGATTCAAAATGTTTAAAATAAATGGCCAAAAACCAAACTTGTATAATACGTTTTTCCAATAAGATTCACGACGAGCACATATTAAGATTACCATTTCCTAAGTTTAAAATTTACATTAAATGTATTTTAATAGAAAAGTCATATTACAAAATTGTAGACTAAGATGTATGGAAAGACAACATGAGTCTAGATTCCACTCAAATATGATTCTAAGTATATTCAGTAGCATTTAAGTTTATTTGAAAAGAGCAATCCCTAGAGATTCTTGCTTGTTCTTTATTATTAATAATTTTGGCTTGGATACAAGTCCTTTGAGCCATGTCTTCGTTTAATTATGATTCTGTAAATATGGCCGCCACAAAGAGGATAGGCAATTTGAGGCGGCGTGGTTGGATTGACTCGGGATTCCTTAGAACGGGTATTTTAGTTCGAGATTCATATAATTTCGCGTTTTAATCTTCGATTAAGGCACAATAGCACTATCCTATTCCATTTAAACTAGATTTCACAGAATAATTGAAAGTCAAAATAAAAACGACACTTTTCCCTCCAAAAGGCCCAGAGCGAATAACCCTTGCTTCTTCTGCTCAGTTAAGTCGGCACAGTCAACGATCAGTAGCTTAAAAATGACATTTTCAGTGTAAAAATTTTTCCATCCTCTACTCATCCTCTACCCATCGTCAATACTTACAATAAGTCAATGATACTCTAAGAAAAATTGTATGGAGTAATTTAATTATTTGAGTTTGACTTTGACAAAAAAGAGGGTGATAAAAAGTTGGGACGTCAACGAAGGAGGTCCACATCGTTCCACTACGCATTTACTTTACAATTCTAAGCCACAAATTTGAACTCTGTGTAAATAACGTAAACTACAAATTTCGACAAGAATTTTGAAATTTTGTTAAGCCCATCGAGTATATAACCAAGAAATAAAGACGAAATGTCATTTAATTTGTTTGAAAACTATTCTGCCATATCATTACTGTTACAACTGCGCTCCGATTGGGTAGCCCGAGTTCGAAACAATTGATGGGTGTCGTCAACTGTTTCACTTCAAATCGACCAGTTAACTTAAGCTTTGCTATAATGGACGAAAATTGCAAAATTACATATTTCATATTTAATTACCGATGAAATGTGATGCCGTTTGTTTTGTAATCAGATGTTTTGCTGTTTTTCCACACCACCGAATAGAACAGCACGGAATTGTTAGAGATATTATCTTTATTACAATAAATTCAGAATATTTTTTGGAATATACGGAGACGTACAAACAGGTCAGTAGTTGGCCTGTCTATATTTCAGTGCAAACGGGAATTGATATTTATTAGAGCTGCATCGCTAATGTGTTACCAGGAATGTATGGCCCTTATTTCGTCTCTGGTTATATACTCGATGATTAAGCCAAACGAGCTCTTAGGTTTTGACGGTTGCTACTAATTGAAAATGAAACTATTATTTCTGTAATCGCGTACATTTGTACTTCGAACAAAACAAACGCTTCGGGCGTTTTGCAGATCTCACGGTTCGTGACCTAATCGACTGAAAATAATATTATGACTATATTAGTATATGTACGACATGCGTAATTCAAAGTTCATGACACCATGTTATTCTATAACACTCCCAGTATAACACGGATACAGGAACACCTCATTTCCTAATATCGGCTAAAACGTTTAAGCTGCAGGTGGTAAAAGTGAATACTCTTGTAAAATATTATACACCTTTAGGGTTCATCGGTAAAAATATTCGTTCTCTATCCAAACTTCGTAGAATGAATACTTATTGCAATCTCAAGCGTTGTAGGATGTGCACGTGGGCAGATGCTAATTTGCTTCAAACAGATGTATTGGAGTTTCAACATCTATAGTTTATGGCTGTCCCAATTGTTTTCAAGTTCTCCGAAGTCCTCTTAATGCGGGAATTAACAAGTACGTAAGAGGCTTCGGGAACGAACTGAAAGGTAGGAAGTCTTAACTTAAGTATCTAATGCGGTCTGTCAATGTCTTGTTTCCAAACAAGAGTGTTTCCATTAATTTGTCCAGCCTTTCTACTAGTGTTCTAGTCAATCCGGTGAAATTATTCATTGTCGTATATTTTATTTTTCAAATTTCGTTCCAAAATCATGTTACTAATTGGTCAATATTAGTTTTGCATAATTTGTTTTATATTTACATTAGGATCTATATTGCAAAACGTAACGTTAAAAAATTCATTCGTACAAAAATATTGCACGGAAACTGCCGTGTCGTTTAAATATGTATATGTATGTCATATATGAAATAATATGATACTGGGATGTGAGATGATAAAAAAATAACGAAAAAGCTGTCTCCATTTTCTGCCTCGAGTTTTGTTAGATAAACTTTATACTACCTATGAATAATGTTTTATTCCATATGCCGGTATCCATAATGCTCCCCTGTCAACTTTACTTCTTTCGTAAAAGGTAAAAGGCTATATTTATTTATTGGATCCGAACTTGATGGGTGGTAAGGCCTGTTTAAGTTACCAGTTTTCTTCTCTCTTATCAAAATGATCCTACAGAAATGAAGTACGCTCGCTGCCTTTACGGTAGAGGTGTCTCTAGAGATCAAAGCCACGTGATACATTAATGTTTGGCAGCACTGGCGAACGTATAACACAATTCCCACCAGCTTATCTGAGTTTTTTTTATAATAACGTACACACTCAACATACCCCGCACTAGGAAAACTTGTGAGGCGGGAGCCATAGAGACACACATGACAACCACAAATTACACCCATACTCACGAGAGAAATAAATGTTGGCCATAATACATACAAATATTTCTCCCGGCCCGGGATCCAACCTGGGACTTTAGCGTGGTAGTCCGGCATGGTGACCGCCACGGATCCACTTGTATTCTATATAAATTTATTCTTTAATTTCGTTTGTATGGAACGAAACATGTCTTCCATTGCATAATTTGCTAAATAACTTTCTCAAATATCCAAATTTCGCCTCTTTTGTCATCAATTTACTAATGACATTGCAACTTTTTAAGAAAGGAAGACCTTTTAGTTTATTAAAAGTTACAACCAAAAGCGAAGCGTAAATAAAGTGCTCAGTATATAATTGTTAGGATAATTTTCATTGTACTCTTAAGTAATAAAAGTATCGATACCTAGTCCAACAATGTTGAAACATAAACTGCAGCCGACCGGTACATACCTAGCGCAAGTACTAAGCACATTACTAAAAAATACTCTTGCACATGAATGCAGTATTCTCATAAAAGTCCACCATAAGCAGAGGTCGACCTTCAGTTGGCGTGAATTGACTATAAACCTGCCCGACCACTCGCGCTGTCACTTTCTTTAGCAATTTAAAATCGAGTTTATGATGCTTTAGATAAGCGTTTTGTTTTTAAAAGCTCAATGCAAAAGTGGTCACATTCTACTAAATTTGCATTTAAAATGACGCCCTTGTCAGATATGGTTTCACTTGAGTTTCATTTGTAGTTCCACGTGTCGTATTGATCGAACGTGATAAAAAGTTCTAAAAGTGACAACAATTCTCTTTTTGTCCAGTTTTGCTTTGACGCGAGTACAGCGAGAAACAAAGACAATTTTTAACAAAATGGTGTCGGTAATTTCAGGTTAGTTTTACCCCTGCCTCTCCACTCCAAAACAGCACAATAAGGCATTTTTCTGTGATTTTAGAGAATTTGCGCGAAAAAATGACACAACCATACCATACAAAGCGAAAATGGCGGACAAAGCTCAAGTAGGTCCTTCGAGACCTAATGTCGGCACGCGTCATACTCTAATTAACCACTTCTACTGTATTTATTGTTCTGTGAAAACGACAGTAATTTTTTATTCTAGTTACATGGATATAACAACACTGTATGGTGGAGCTCAGTATAATCTGTGGAGATTGAAGAAGGATAGTAATAAAATCAGGTCCTCTTTATCTGAAATTACATTAAACGCCTTTTGTTACTTTCGAGCATAATATTAAATTAAAAAAATCCTTAAATTACTTTTTATTTTTTAATGTGAGTTAATAAAGAACTTGACTGACATCTTTTATTTTAACTGTCTAACGCACTGGTCTAACGCATAAGCTATAAATGTAGAAATTTACTTTTGAAATAGGTTGGAAATCTCGTTTTTCCTGATATTTTGGTAATCGCACCGAGTCTCATTTTTTTCCATGGACGCGGTCTGATGCGGAAACGCAGCGAGATCATCAGCGATATCAAGGATCTCGGATAGGACGTGGTTAGTCACGCACTATCGTAAAAATGTCGTGCCCTTATGTTTTATGGTCTGCACTTGAGATAAACTAGGAATTTATACAAAAAAAGATCAACATTTGTTGCGTACCTTCTTTCATCTACATACGAGTATAATATTAAAGTCTAACACTATTTTGCTTCAGTGTTTCGTTTGTTTGATGACGTCACACATGAGCCAATGGCTCACATTTAATGAGAGTTTAGGTATACATAGATATAAAATCGAACACTATTACGCGACTGTTGCAGCAAAACTTATTGTCATTCAAGTTGCAAAATACCAATTAAATTGCCAATATTACTAATAGGATATGATTTATTCTTCCCACTTGACTATAAAGTGACTAACTAAACTTGTAGGTGAAATAAATGACAGCTTTGCCACACAAGGGAATTACATCATTAAACCGTGGGTTATCACTATTTCGAACTTAATACAAATTATTACGCTTGATAAATCAAGGCAGTTTATGAATAGACTCGTTATAATTTGTTTATAATTTATGTTTCGTTTATCTGCAATTGTTTTCTTAAACTGATAAACCTTTACTTGTTGTTCATTTTTAAAGTTAAGATACAAATTATTTTATGATTTATGACGTTCTTTCTTCAACGGATATCTTCTATAAGTGCGCTCCAAAACTCACTAAGAGATATATAATGTTTATTTATTAACCTTTATTGACCACGACATTTAATGGTACAAAAGTCGGACTTAATGCTAAAAGTGCTGTCTCCAAGTCAACCTTTGAGGAAAACGGAATTCACGAATACGGCAAATTAAACAAAGTATTAAATTAATAACATAAATGTAATAAATATATAATCATATATATATATATATATATTACCATCAAACCTAATATACATATATCTATATAGATAATAACTATATACATAGGAATATCACAATAGTTAAAGATAATTATAGATAGTCAACCACATTAACTTAAATATGAGATAAACTTTACACGTTATTCAAAATTGGAAGTGCATATTATTACTGATTTTAAGTTACCTATACTTCAAACAGTGCATTGCTTTAAAGGTACGAAAAGTTTAGAAATTATTACAAAGGGATTGACAATTGAACCCGAGCTCGTGTAACACACGATGTTTTTCATTGAATGTGAGAAAGCTGCTCATTTTTCTGTATATACCCCAATGTGGAATATTGCTTTTAGATTTTGACGGCAAGAGACTGTTTTTAACTACTTGCGCTTCGTAATAACAAAATGACGCAAATCCCATGAAGGCTTTCTTTGTAATTTAGGCATTATTGCATTTTGGTACTTTAATTAAGCGGCATCATGATCATCATTATTAGCATAAGCTATGCAATATAAATGTATGCACCGCTGGACATTAGCCTCCCCCTGAGTACGCAAACTCTTCCAATCCTGTGCTACACGCATCATTAAGCGGCATAAAAATATCAAAATAACGTATATAATCATTGTTTGATGAAATCCGTTGGGCCACCGACGACTTCTGCTCTAAACAGGAGATCCTAACTGGGAAATTACCTTTTCTACATTGATTCTGATTTCGATGTTCAGCCCTTCGCAAATCGTCAGTCCATCTAGCCAGAGGGCATCCTACACTACGTTTGCCGAGCCGTGGTCTCCACTCAAGAACTCGCTTCTCCCATCGGTTATCGGTTCTTCGACATATATGGCCAGCCCACTGCCATATGCCACTTTAATTTGGTTTACTTTGTTTTATTTAATAAATCATTCTTAGCCTTTTGGCTGGTTTCAACTATATTTATGATCCGAAATGTGTATCTGTATCTGGGGGTGTGTTTATTATTATCTATGTACATCGCTGCTTTTCTCGCAGCATTTCTAGATAATGGAGCTCTCTATAGGTATATTTTATTTAGGCTTACTTCATCGGTCATTCAATGAAACAAGCAGATGGATAAATTCTGGTTTGTGGTCGGCCCTTCCGTGAGTGGCGTAGTTGGCGTAGAGTCTGGAACGGTTCGAATCCGGAAGGATCGAAGGAATTTTTTCTGAGTGTTCGATCTTTGTATTAATAATTATAACAAACTAGTGGAGTAATTTCATAAAAAATAATTGAATATGAATTCAATGCGAATTTAACTCCGAAGAATTGTTGGATTGATTAGAAGATTAAGAAATCTTTAAAGCATTAACGTAATCGACATTTTTACGCAAAATTAAGTTATTAACATATGAGGAGTCAGTGAAACGAGACCTACAACCTCCTATAAGCGTTTTTTATAGCTTATTTAGTTTTAGTTTTATTGTTAAGCAAAATCCACATAATTGACATTTTTCAAAGAAAAAAAATGTAAGTGCCAAGATCTCGAAAATTACCAAAATGCAAATGCGTTGTTTACAACAAGGAGGACAGTAATATGAAATGTAAATACTAGTGAATATAAATGGGTCAGTAAAACCGGAACGCGCGGACAGAACTTGTCTACACGTTTGTGATAATATATATAAAAAATATTTAAAATCAATGATAGGATTACACAATCGCATAAATCAGACATCAATATTGTACAAAAACAAATTTTAAAAACCAATATCGTTCTTATCATTCCTAACAAGGCTATTCAATTCCATTCATGAATGACAAAATTCCAATTCATAAAAATGACAACGTGCGTTTTGGAGAACTGTGACTAATAGCAACTAAGAGCCTTATCACACTCGCGATTTGCGAACGATATGAAACCGACAACGCGCCGACGCCGCTGTCGCTGCGTGCTCGCACTGTAGCATCGCCTTTAAATCGCTCGCAAATCGCCAGTGCCATAAGCCTCATCATTATACTCATCGACTTTGCATAGGTATATATAATCTTTATAAGAATACACCACTTATGAAAATTCAAATACCGAGGCACCACTCATGTTGTGACTCATAGCTAAGTAACAAACGATAACAATCTGTTTTTACTGTTTTCCTATCGCAGTGGCTAGGTAAATTCGTACGGTTATTGCTTAGGCAAATTCATGGCCGTTGTTGGTAATAATTTGCTTGTTTTTATTAAAGTCGTTTCATAGAGAGTGTTTAAGGCGAGACACTGGAGGAGAAGCGGGAAAAACTGTTTAGCTACAAATGGTTTAGGTATTTACTAGCTATAATAAATTAGGTCTCACAAAAAATATAGGATACACCTAAGGATAGTGTCTAAAGAATGTGCTAATTTGTTTGTTGAATGTGCTTCACTCGATCATATAAAATCCTGAAAACTGGCTAAAATAAAAACGAATTATTTAAGAATAAAATGTCGATCTTTGCACATCATTATTATATTTCTCTTTGAACACTACAGAGAACCTACTAAATTCACATTTGTCCCAAAATTTGAACATTGCCCATCGGTTTAATGACGCGCCCGAGGGCGCCGCGCTGCTCGCTATCCCGTCAGTCGCCATTGGGCACTCGTCGACGTCGAAATATCAAATATTCTCCTTCTGTTCTTGTTTCATTCACATTACTTTTCAGAGACGTCAGGGGCGGTCCCCCACACTTCATCTCTTAGAGTGTAGGATGAATGTAGGCACGTTTTGAAATACCTCGCCTTAAGTATTACATTGCAACCAAGAAAACTATTTTTGATACAGACAAAGCGTACAGGCGAGTAAATTCTGTTTAAACAATTTGACGATTTCTGGTGTTATTTGCTTAATAGAATAAATATATTTTGAATCGGAGTCTAGATTTCATTGTAGTATTAATGCAAAGCAAAGTACACGAAATGGCCACAGGATTTTAACAATCAAAATAGCTGAAATAGATAAGTAATACAATTACGCGAAATAGCACGATTCACTGAATAATTCGTCGGATGTAAACAAAACGTTGAGACAAGACGTAACCCATATACGTAGATGCACATGACACTGAGTACTGTATCTCTTGCCAAGACAACTATAGTTATTTGTATTAGGATACACGTATTAAAAAAATACATATGGTTATGTGTACAGGTGTAACTAAGTTGAATGACAAGTCGCGATAACGCCGTTTCTAAATATTTGAGTTAATTTTTAAACCCATTCTTTAGAAGGCGGCATCCGCTAAACGAAAACATTAATGGATACGGTAAAATAATACGTGATCGGGTTTACACTTTTTATTGACCTATAAACCGTCAAAGGTCTGCATGTGCCGTATCTTGGTGGAAAGTGGTGAACAAAGCCTATAGATAAAATTACGTCAGAATTAAGATCCTGAAACTTCTGTGACTATGTTTTTGTGCTTGCTTTGCACGACACCGCATTCGGAATACAGGAATACTGTTTCGCGGTACAAATGTTCCGCAGATTCCGCACACAAAACTCTATAATCAGTTAAATACGCAATGTGAGTGTCCCCCTACTAGAGATGCTAACGATCTGGTGAAGATTAAAAATTTTTAATACTATGAGGCGTATAGACGTTTAAAAAAATAACTTCCAAGCTACGTTGAAATTCAGACACATGCCACTTTATTACGGTCTGAAAGTTTAGAAAGAGAGTTCGTTAGTGAGGCAATCACCAAGATTCCTATGAACACGTTAATGGTTTCACTGGCAATGGTGTCGAATTATTGTACTAATTTGACAGGTCATAAAACAAATTTGTCCTTTATTTTTATTAATAATAATAGGGACATTAATATGGTCTTGGAAACATTATAATAGTAGCAGGAGAGGTCCTTGTGAAAGAGCTCATCCAGGGTAGTACTGCCACCTTACTAATTTCTGCCGCCCAGCAGTAATGTCAGCGTTACTGTGTTCCAGTTTTGAAGGGTAAGGGTGCTGGTGAAATGACAGGCACATGGGACTTGTCAACTTACGTCTTAGGGTGACGGGCGCAGTGGCAGTGCAAACTCAGATCTTTACCTTTTAAAAGCTCTGAGTGGCACTGTAATTGTCACGGACAAGCATGCAGCTTACCATCAAGCGCATGACTTGTTCTTCCCGTCACTTGATGTTATATTAAAAAAATTAGACACATTTCATAAGTAAATAAAGCGTTACGCTTCCACATTTATATGGCGAACGGTTATGGAGTGGAGTGGAGTGCCTGCAGATTTGTTCCCTGAACATTAATTATAACTAGGGCTTTTTCGAGACGAGAGTGAATAGGTATTATTTAACTGTAAGCACACCGTCGCCATCACCGTCACTGTCTATTAGGTGAGATAGGTCAAATACGTACTTACTATATTTTATATAAAAAAAACTATAAAAAAATTTGCTCTATCTCCCAACTAAATCAATTAAATACCGTATCCCAATAATGGTGCTGCACATTTTTATGTGTCACAGCGCTCACGTATTATCGGTGACGACTTGAACGATTAAAGGACTTGTAACGACCACAAGCGATAAACACTGATAATCTCATTCTAGGCCCAGTACTCAAGTGCACGCCCGTTTCTTACATCCGTGTTTTTATTATTACATTATATTTTTTTTATGCTTTTTCGTGTAACATTAACTAACGTAGGTGTAAAAGTAGATACAATAATTGCAGTGATTTGTAACATAAATTTATTGTATACAAAACTTTATAAAGTGGGAGTTTAATAAAACACGCAAACAAGTAGTCGCAGTCATAACCGTGTTCCTTTTCCGTAGCTCCACCGGCACCGGTCCGTTACGTAACAGTTGGAAAACGGTTAGCTCGAAACTTGTTAATTCGTTGGAATAGTCGATAATAAGCTCGTGATCGAATTTCTTATGAAAGTCTTTATGAATCAGTGATTTCGGATGCGCGTGCGCGTAGTCTTACAAATTCGTGAGCAGTAAACACCGTTTTGTGCTCGAAATTGCACATCATCATGAGCGTTCCCAATTTAACTGTTGACCAAATAACAGGTATGTTTTAAATTATCCCATATTAAGAGCTTTTTAAAAAAAATATTAAAAAATGCTAAAATTTTGTGTATCTAAATGTAGTGTATTTGTTTATGACACGGACTTGACACGTCTAGCAACTAAAAAAGGTATAAATCATATTTCGATGACTTTCTAGAATAGTGGCCTATCTCAAAAGCGTTTAATTTACCAAGAAGAAGATTTAAAAAACCTGTTTAACAGACGTGTCTGCGCCGCAATATTGACAAATCGTAGACCTTCTCAACGTTATCATTTGATTATTTTAACCAATGAAAGGCTCTATGATCCTTTTCTGAGCAAAGTTAAGCAAAAATACCAAAAAGGAAAGATTTTGGATTGGGCCCCTATTTTTGACAAGCAGCGATTTATTCAATAAGTAAATAAATACAAAACAATTAAAATAGAATACTCCCTAACACTTTTTGACCCGTTATGGATCCCGCCAATGCGGTCTAGGGACTTCACACTTTTTCAAGGATTGTGAACTTTCTTTGACGCGCTGGTTTCATAACGAAATTTACTTTTATTATTTATATTTATTTTTATACATGCCGTCGCCCTCTCAATCAAGAAGTAACACTTCTTCACTAGCCTACGACCGTTTTCAATATGGTATTATAGTTACTTATACGCATATTCATCACGGGCGTTCGTAACACCAATCCGTCTTATACTGGCATCAGCTATCACTCGTATCTTGTTCCCGCATCGGCCTATGCAATCATAAAAAGAAATGCTTTGCAAACATTGCTTGATCTCTCTGACATAGACGTATGAGGTCGTTGAAATTTATATTATTTCGTTTCGCGTTTAATTAAGCGAATATATATACTCTACCGCTGCATCATACACACGCAGGTATTTGCAACGCACGCCTTTTAATTAAAATGTGCATTTATTTATTTGAGTCTTAGGGAGTCACCATACTTATCGCCACGGATTCGCTTTAATCCGGTCAGGACTCCGATTCAGAACTCTTCGATATTTTAATCGAATCGTTCGATTGGATATCGTTCTCAAATCGAAGGGCGCTTTTCGAGATATTCAGTTAAACGTTCGATCCAGTCTCGGATACGATATCGTTATCCAACAACGTTTACGGAGTTAGGCAGTGAAACAGATTATAACGACTTCTTTAATGTAGATTTAATGACTTTAAAAGCCTAAAATATAGGAATGCAGTAGTGTTGCATTGAAATAAATTAATAAAATTGAACAAAATCCAGACTTTATTTAAAATAATAAGAGATTGCCATATTAATTTTAGCTTTGTAAACAATAGGACGTTCGGAAACTTTCATTCGATAACTGTGTTCTGAATAGCGTTTGTAGCCTTCGCCGGTCGAGAAGTTCGAGTAATCGTACAGGAGTAAGGTCATTTTGGTTCGGTGTCGAGTACGACAGTTTCACGTTCGATTCGCGTGTTGTGAATAAAAATGAAAAGACATCGTACCATATCAAATCGAATCGGTCGACAACTGAGTTATCGTAAGGTTCTGAATCGACCCCCAGATCATGAAGGACATAAGTCCGTGGTGCGTTCGTCGATCCGAGCGGAAGAAATACGTGCAACGTCTTTTTCGCCCTTATTGCATAGACCTAAAGGTTTTTCTGACCGGCTCAAGACGATTCCGTGTAAATAAATGTGGTGAGTCCCTTACAGTGCATACACTAATAATATTATTTATAAACGTAACATTTGTGTTTCTGTTTATATACTTATAAAAAATAAGTAAAATGAATCCATCTTTTAATAATTAAGTTTTATATTTATATGTACTTACTAAAGTGACCAATTGAGTTAACGTAGACGATAGACATCGGCTTATTTTTACAATGGTTTTACGGTGGATATTTACTGACCGACTACGGAATTAAGCAAATTATTCTGCATTAATATATCTCACGTGTAACCAAATACTGTCGTAACTCAAAAATGATAAAATTGAAAAAAACCCAATTCATAGTTCAAAAAATTACTGAGTGGAGCCAATAATTTATACTCTCGTTTGTAAATGGATAACTAATAATAAATAATAAATAAAAACAATTCTTTTATTCACATTTTAAATCGTTTTCTCTCAATTCCATAAATTTTCTGGTACGACAGTATTTGGATAAAACCAAAGCTGCAGACAATCGAATAACATTTTGTTGAACTGTTATAATATTTTGCCAATTAAACATTTGCCAACATGGACTGTTACTTGTGCAAAGTAATTTACGATTGCAATGAACGTTTCCTGTGAAACGTGTATACAATATTTAGTATTATTGTTATCAGGTAAATAGTGGCAATGGAAAACATTTTACGATAAACTTTTATACTCAAGCCAATATTTCAAAATATGTATTCAATCTTCTTCTTAGCGTGTCGACTCCGACGTTTACACACAAATCAAAATTGTCACCAGGTGTAGGGAGTAGCAGGCACACGCAGGTCACGACAAAATATATGCCACTGCCTGGGGAGAGATACCACACAGACGTGAGCTCTCCGAGCTGTAATCCCTCCTGTGCATGCTCTCCTTGATTCGGCCCACTTGGGTCCATAACCTATTTAGAGACTTCCAAATTTGCCGAGATACATCATGCCCAGGAAGGAGTGCTCCGGCAACGGAATGAGGATGCCGTGGGGTATCTCTCCTTCTAGAGATTTATTCGGACTTGGTCAGTGTTCCCTTACACAGGGAATATTTGTTTAGTTAAATTATGGCAACTCTTTTGAAATATGTGCAATGTAATAATGCAATGTAAATAAACTTAATAGCACAGTAGATAGAGCTCTTTGTGAAAGAGTTCCCTCCAGTGAAGTACTGCCTCCTGACCTTTTTCTGCCGCCAAACAGTAATGTGAGCATTACTGCGTTTAGAAGGGTGAGCCTATAAATTCACCCGCTCCCTTACTTACCCTTCAAAACTACAACGCAGTGGGTACTGGTGAAATTACGGGCAATGCCCCTAATATCTTTGCGATTTAAAACCCTGAGTGGCACTGGTACTGTTATGGATAGGCGTTTCCCTTACCACCGCCTGGCACGTCGTTTTCGTCCTTTTCCTAGGTCCAATCTGTCACACCAAAATTCATCAAAATTGATTCCGCTGTTTAGGCGTAAAACCATAGTAGACAGAGTTACTTTCGTATTTATAATATTAGTTTGAATGTCTGTAAATACGATGTACTAGAATCTTTTTCTAAACCTGGGTTTTTCGTTGCAAACTCTTTCAAACTACTTGTTTTTAATCTTAATTAATTAATGTAATTATATGAAATATGTTGGTGTTGTCAGCTTGAATTGAGCTTTTTATCAATAATTGCCAAGACTCCTAAAATGTTATGGGTAAAACGTGTTTCTTTTTCATAATATGTTTTCAACACCACATTCATCTTATACACAGCAGGCATGTGAAAGTAAATCATTGGCACAATAAAAATAAAGCATTAAGTATGTAACCACAATAAAACATGAGAAGACAAAATAAACGAGCCACTAAAAGGCTCGGCTCCCATATTCCCATCAAAAATGTTTTACCGTTATCAAAACATGTCGTGGGCTAAACTCTCCATGCACTTGTCCGCATGTTGCCAGTGGCAGATAACATATACAAATAATATATTAAAATAAAGGTAAAACCAATGAAAAATTGCCTTTACGTACTTTGCTACTTACACTGGACATATACATATTTAAGATCGTGTTCGTAGATGCGGCATATAATTGCTTACAAGTCTCTGACCAGACTGTGACAGGGTAATTTCTAGTATGTTGTCCATATATTAAACATAATAGAACTTCTTTAAAACCGAACTGGTTAATCACGGCATTATTTTGTTTTCTTATTACTAATTGACCACGAAAAATGTTTCTTCTATTTAGGTTATGTCAAACAGTTGCTTAAATTTACCATCTCGAAACATGCATTGTTACGAAAATTATTTAACTACATCTAATGAACTTTCTCAGATTATCTTCGCACATCAACAACTTAATATGTTTCTAGCTGGTTTTCTCTCCATTATTTAGACATTTGTAGACGTCAGGCCTACAATGGGACTGATTGGCCCTTTGCCCCACACAGTGCTTAGCCCGCAACGTAATACGTATCACCAGCATAATGTGAACCCTCATTTACCGTATACGTTATGCAACATTTCCACTATATTTTTCTAAGGGCCCTTGTATCTACTTATTTGGTCGTAATGTATTAATATTTATTAGGAGAAAGGCATTCTGTTGTGACTATTGTAATTTAGCCCTTTTCGGTTTTTGCCGTGTCTTACGCAATTGAATTTTAATAAAGAGAATCTTTTGTTTTGGCTATTTGTATACATTTGAAGGGATTACGTTTTCTTGTTTTGACAGGCGTAGATTTTTTCCAACTTCTAAGCTTGCGTAACTTTTTAAAGAAATTTTCCTCTTTGTCGTTAATCTACTGCCTTGTGACTTTGACCTTTCTTCAAAATATGCAGGAAGTTGAAAAAAATTATTCGGATTTCATTCATTCATAGAAGGAAAAAATCAGTACACTTTTGCGAGGGTAATTCAATATTTTAAAACGGCGGCGGCTATTCTTTGATGACAGGTTAAAATATGAAGCGATTAACATCCTTTGTGTAATTTAGCCTTAATTAGTTTTTTGTCACTTAGCCCTGAGCTGGAAAAAGCTTTGATAAAGTAAGCTCAACTTGAACTTTGTAATTTTTTTGTTGCAGAAATCGAAGCGGCAGAGGCTTGCAAATGGCTACGTGCTGCCGGTTTCCCGCAATACGCCCAGATGTACGAGGGTGAGTGTGTCTTATTTACATAATTATAACTTTTTTATAAAAAAAATATCAACTTCGAAAGTTTGTGAAATTACATCCATTTGCCAAGTTTAATGGGAAATGGGTGAACTCCAATAAAGAGGTGGAAAATTTTCTTCAAATTTATATAGGACCGCTACTGAGATGCCCCCTTTCCAACAAAAAAGAATCGTAAGTCATCGCGTAACATATACACAATACAATCAAATTGAGAACCTCGGATCCTTTTTTAAGTCGGTTATAAATACAATTACAGTCTGTACACGTGGACATTTATTTAGGTGTAATTGCTTAGTAGTCAACTGATGGTCTATCGGTGGACAACGTTGGTGTTTGTAAATATAATGGTACATCGTACATCGCATCGTAAGGGTACATCGTATTCTTAGGTTTTAGCTGTTGTTACACACTGGGAATCGGACCAAAATCGCGTATATTTGTTGTATTAAAGAAACCAACATTTCGGGCCAGTTTTTAATAGTCTTAATGTATTAGAGGGCTTATTGTCGAGAAAATATGCCACCTTCATAGGAATACAATAGCAGTAATAAATAGCAAATCAAAGACGCTACGTACAAATCATTACATAAGTACTATTCATCTACAATACCTTATACCTTTACTTATACCTTTTAGGGCCATTGACAGGTCCCATGATCAAGCCTGATGTTTAACTATGGACATGACTCTACCATGTCAGTCAATCGTGACCATGGGAGCTGTAAAGGGCGGGAAAAATTGATTTATTTGAAAAAACAAACATACGCGGTTCTGATCCAAAAAATATTGATCATTTTTAGAAGGGCGGAAACCTTACCTCGTAGAATGATAATCATAGTAAACAGAGAAAGCGCAAGAGGTCTTTCAAGAGCAAAGGGAGAGTTTATGACATAGGTTCCCAAACTTATTTGCTCACCGCTTAAGGCAAGATAAAAAAAATGCAACGCCCACCACCACAAAAAATAATTGAAAAGACGTACTTTTTATATTAACTTAATACAAAAAATCACAAAGAAACAAAGTTATATTAACACTGGACAGGTAAAAGGTTTAACGTGCATTTGGAAAATATTACAGGAGAGCGATTTAGAGTAATTTTAATAACAAAAACAAATCGTAACTCCAATTTTATTTGTTATATGGGAAAGCTGAAACTTTCTAGTGTTTCCCTATAAAAAATAAAATTTAAAATATGATTTAAAAAAAAAATACTTTAATCCCTTGTGTAATATTTCCCAAGTGCATGTTAGACGTTTTACATTTCCAGACTCGATATACATATGTAGTGTTTTTATTCACATAATTTAGGTTTTTTTTCGAATGCGGCAGTTCTCCTCGGACGGCATCAACGCCCCCCAATTTGATTCCGAGGCCCTACCGAGCCTAGGACTCTTCAGCGCCCACTGCGGGGCGGTAAGGACCACTTTGGGAAACTATGGTCAATACGGTCTATAGTCAATACCTATCCCAGTGGGCGATGGGCGTGATAATGTTTGTAAATCACTTTTGATCGATTTTTGATAGGGTTCAATTAATGAAAATTCTTGTTATATTTATTTTAGTAGCAGTAGAGCTCCTTATGAAAGAATTCGTCCAGGGCAGAACTGCTACCTTATCTTTTTCTGCGGCCAAGCAGAAAAGTGACCATTACTGCGTTCCGACTTTGAAGGGTAACGATATACAAGCACATGAGATTTGTCAACTTGTCTCAGGATGATGGACACTGTGGCAGTACATCTCAGATCATATTCTCATACTCATATATATCATAAAAATGGGAATAAAGTATTAAAATAGTAATACAAATATTACAAATGCATATCAGCAATAAGATTTTTATATATCTAAATCATTCCACTTCTTCTTACATAGGTAATAGGTAGAGCGACTAAGGGAGAATAATATTCTCATATTATATATTCTCATATTATGTCCAAAGCACTACAATTACATTATAGGCTCTACACATGCGGAAAACAAGAGAAAAAGTTTTTTGGGTACCGCCGATCTTAAATGAGACGTAGCATAAGGGTTCACTGGAGTCCATTTCATAATTAACATCTCTGTTACTAACGTCAATGTGGAATAGTTCAGTACTATACATCTGGACTGGAGAGGGCCTATCCTAAAATATTTGAGTCTTGCCTCGTAAGTGTCCAATTCATAAATCAAATTCGTGCGATTGGTCAGATTCACTTACGTACCATTGCATTCTTTGACTTGTAAACACAATAGGAACGTTTAAAATAAATACTCAAATTCATTTAAAACAATTACTCCTAGCATTTGTTCTTGTATTTTATCTAAAATGGAAATTCGAACTTTAGACGGAATTCTTCCTGCAAGAACGTCTACAGCTATCCGTACTTAATAATATTTCTCGTACGAGTGCTTCCAAGAACTGCGTCATAGCCAGGACTCGGTCCAGAATAATGCAATCCTGACCTGTCCCAACGAATACATTAATCATAACGTGCGTTTCGCTCTACTTACAGAGTGTTCCTTAAACACACGCGTGTAGATCTTTAGACGCAGCGTGCACTTCGTACATTAAGTTGTATAAATAAAAATGTACAGCTTAGAGCATTCCTTAATGAAAATAACAAATTTAAAAATAAAAATAACAATTGATAATTATTTTAAGCATTGTTATCATACATTGATCACTCTGTATTATTGAAATGAATAACAATGCTCAGCTGCGTAGATGGAGCCAAATCCCTCTCAATTGACCGCTATTCTTAAAGTTTATTAAAGACAGACTAGAATAGACCTTCCTGTGCTCCAAAATCTTGGTTTTAAGGAACTTAAATAACCTAAAATAATAACAATTGGGTGATGAAATCATAAAAACGACACGACCAAACACATTTTATCTCTATTCATGTTTAGAGTCCTATTTTTATCACATTTTTTAAAATAGTTTGTATTTTTGCTAGAGTCTGCTAGCTTCCTTTAACAATAGCATCTTTTTCATTAGTGTCTTCAATACCATGCGGCGGAATACTATTCATCTAGCCTTAGTCCCAATTAAAACTTATTCTTCTCAATCTGGACTTTGAATAGACTTCATAGCGGATACAGTGTATTCATGAAAACGTACAATACGACGTCAGTATTGCAATATAGAACTTATGCGCTGGGAATTCTCTGTTTTAATAATAGTATGACCTTACGTCCCACATTGAAGAGGTTTCTGAGTAACTTCACTGGATTGAAGTTAATACGATCGCCTACGGCAAATTCAATGTGCACTGGGAATTTCTTACATGCTGCTAAAGGAAACTGAGAATGGATATTAACAAAATGAAATATATTGCTTTTAGATCTTGATAAAGTGGTGATATCGTTCAAATTTAAACACAAATAATCTCTATTTCATGTAAGTATAGTACATTTGAAATCGTCATATTATTCAACTTGACTACTCATTCGTAAGGCAGATTCCCCTGAGAAGAATAAGAAACAAAAGCTAGGCAACCGCTCTTTATAAATAATAATTTGCACAAATTAATCATTTTCAATATTTATTTCAAATATAATAGATCAACATAATCTGCAAGAGCTAAGCGGGTCACTGCCATGAATTTTTGAAGCTGTATTTCAGTTTAATGTTTTTGTTTTACTACAGTTTTAATAACTAGGTACATTTTGAATATCAACCTGAATCTTATTATAAAAGGCATGATTCGGGAACAAGACGATTGTACAACTCATACTTGTTATTTAATATCATGGCATAGCCACTCCAATACTTCCTCCGTCGATGACAATGTAAAGTAAATTATCCTTTAATAGGGCTAAAGGATCAGACGTGCGCAGTCACTCTTTCTTATTTATGAGGAAAACATTCTATTATGCGGTCGAATATGGACGTTAAATGTATAGATGTATGAGGGATGATGCATGAGCCTTTTGGGTCAAGAGATTCCAAAGCTAGTTTTGGTTTGGGTTAGTTACAAAGCACTGATGGCTTGAATAGCAGCCTATCTCGAAAGCCCTAATTTCACCGTACATAAAAAACATCCGCGCAAAATCGACGAATTATACTGTAATGTTTATTTTAGCCAATAAAAACTCGAATTTTAAAATCCATATTTAGTTTTAGGAATTTTGTTCCAGAGAACCTGCCAGTCATTATATAACGTTATTGTAATTGTTGTAAAATGTACAGTAGAAATGACACATATTTATTAAAAGTACTACTAACAATGCTTTTACCATGTCACGCAACATTGCCTTACATTATTGGCAATATAATTTTAAATACAGAATATGTGTAATAATTAGTGGTCAATCAGCCCGTTGCACCAAGTACCAAGTACCAAGTAATTAGTGGTCAGTTAAGCGCCTAATGGTTAAGCTACATGCCTGTCCATAACAGTTGCAGTGCCACTCAGAGCTTTAAATCGCAAATATTTAAGTATAAAGTATTAAATAATAATAATAATATGCCAGACAACCGCATCAATTGCCTAGTCTCAAACTAATTCCCTGTACTATACGTAACAGAACAACGGAATTCCTACTGGAGCACGTTCTAATACACCCATCCCAGAACGAATTTAGAAAGTTTCATTTCTCAAATTGGTCCTACCTGGAATTGAACCCGGAACTGGGTGAGGCCCAGCGCCCACCGTAAATCCGTTGGTCCACCACGATCGTCAAAATTGAAGGAAATATAACTCGAATGTAAACTAGCTCTAAGTTCTATGCCTTTAAGATTCCTCGTTCTATCAAAATTCGTTATGTGCCTGTAGGTTGTGTAGAGATTGCATATTAATCTCTTTTATCTTCTGGCGCTTATAGTACTTAGCTTGCAACAACGAGACCTAGCTATAAATCATCTCACTAAAGTAAAACTCACAAACGAAAAATATCCCATTTAAATAAGAATCACGGTTGATGAGCCACAAAGCTACAGATTTACTGACACAAACACTGACACCGCGACAAACACACATGTTTAAAATATAAAAATCGTAACGAAGTAAAAAAAGAAAAAATTGTTTTAGGAAGCCCAGTCCATACTTGATAGCTTTTCATGGAAAGCTGAACTTAAAAGTATAAAATCATCCATGATAATTATAAGGTAAAAATTATATTTTTTTCCTAACGAATTTTTAATCTTAATGATTGTTTTACCTCTCGAGGAATTAGTATTATACAGCTAAAAGAGGATGTACTCATTGGTTTTTAATTATCACTGACTAAATTCCATAGATGAATGATAAGCTGATAATCTAAAGTCTTCATTCTATCATTTTAGAATTTTCAAATTTTTATAACCTTCGTCAATTATAGTTCTTATTTTAGCACCATAAAATTACAACAACGTAAAACAAAGAATTCATATCGTGGCAAATGAAACAGTTGCCCTATATATATATTTTTATAATATCAAGTGACGGAACGAACAAGTCGCACGTCTTGAGGTAAACGACACGCCTATCCATAACAGTTGCAGTGCCACTCAGAGTTTTTAATCGCAAAGAGCTACTGCCACTGCCCATCATCCTGAGACATAAGTTGACAAGTCCTATATGCCTGTAATCTCACCAGCACCCTTACACTTCGAAACCGTAATGCAGTAATGCGCACGTTCCTGCTTGGTGGCTTAAATAGGCAGTACTTCTCTGGACGAACTCTTTCACAAGGAGCTCTAACTGTTTCTTTATTTTTTTCTTATAAAAAAACCTACATAGGTTTTTTTCAATATACAGGCTTTTTATGCTTGAAAGCAAGGTCCCCTATATTCAGCGTAATCTCCGCGATAAGATAACACACGTCATGGCATTGTTTATAATATGACGTGCTTATTGACACCACTGTAGACCTACCTACAGACCTCTTCGAAGGACAATGATGTTACGTTATGCCTTATCGACATTGAAGATTTGAAACAATTTGAAACATTTGATTTGACTTGAAATGTGTATGCTACGATAGATTAAAACGCTTCGTCGTGAGGAGAAGAGGGGGAGGACGTAGTTCTTCCTAGCTGCTGGGGGGATTCCGGTGCGCAAAGTCCCGGATCCTTCCCACTACAGCACCCGAGAAGGCCACTGTGGGGTTTTAGCTGGTAGAAGTCCGGCCATAACCTCCCGCTGCCCCCGCGGCGGAGAGGTATCCTAGGAGGATTTCCCCCACGCAAAAAATAAAGATTAAAATGACAAAAACAATTCAGTGCACATGATTACTTATTTATAAAATGGAAAAGCAAACAGTAACACGACGCTAATAGAGCTACTAAAGCCAATTTAAGGGAGCATCAACATAAATTTAACTTTATTTAAATGTACTAATAGCAGTTGTAAAAAAACCACAAGGTTCCAATAACAAATTAAATGAAAGTGTCCGCCCACCATCAGTCCAGACAAAACGGTCTACGTGACTGTAAGCGATAGTTTACGTCACTTCAAAACCAAACAAAACATAACCGATTAGTCTTATCTCGACTACAGGTAAATATTTCTTCAAAATGACAAAATGCTTAACAAAGCACTTAAGAACTCTACACGCTACTCCAGTTCTCACCACTATATACATAAAGTTCTTAGTTGCACTTAAAATTACTGCCCCAATGTGAAAAGACCAACCATTGTTTTCATTGAACAAATCGTAAGGTACTCCATAATGGACTGTAATATCGAAGCAGTAAGGTAGTTGCAAATGTTAATCGAATGTTGGTGATAATTTTGTTAAACCATAAGGGCAGGGGGTCGGCATTTTTGACAAGCGAATAAAAGGTGTCTGTCAAAATATTTTTTTTTTGAGATCTGATTAAGGCAGGTAAGTTAGTTGAGTGTTCAGTGCATATTTGTGCGTTGGCCAGGACAGTTCCTTATCGAGATCTTAACAGGACAATTTGTTTATGCAAGTGCGGCGCTCTGTATATCTCTATTCGTTCTAACAAATTCCGTCTTTACAAGCTCAGTACAACAAAATGCTGTAACCGCAAGACACCAACTAGTATGTAAGGTGAGTCCTACAAGCTTTAGACTTATATACCATAATCATAACTTAAATAATTATTCTACTATTTAGACACCGCCTGGTTTGTACACGTTGTGTTAATTTAATTGTTTAGGTAGCTGCTTTTACAGTCAAAAATGTCTTTACTTCCTACTTAGTAGCAGTATATATCCTTGTGAAAGAATTCGTCCATGTAAGTAACCTTACCTATTTCTGCCGCCAAGCGATAATGTCAACATTATTGTGTTCCGGTTTTGAAAGGTAAGGTGCTGGATGCTAGGATGACTGTTCAAGGTGAATAAAATCAAGCTCGACACTTGGGACTTCTGGACCATCCTTATGGTAAACGGCAAAGGGTTCAATTGAAATTTTAAATGTTCAGCTTGATCCTGTAGGATTTCGCGACGTTGTTTGTAGGTGTCATGAAATATGCGCGTCGGTTTTAATACACCTATATTTTTATAAATAATGTTATGAGAATATGATAACATAAAACACACCTTTTCCCAATTGGCATAAGATTTTTTATTGAAGTTTGTCGTCCTTTTTACAAATTCCCTCATTGTTTGCAGTTAAAGCGACGGTTCTGATTCGATTTTCAAATATTGAACAAATTTCCGATTCCAATATTTGAATGATTGAGGAAAGTGAACGTCTATACACAATATATACATTGTGCAGAACATACACTGACAAAAGAAATATTACAACCTTTTAAAAACATTTGATATCGGTATGAAAATAATCATTCAAATAGGCTCCTATTTAATATCAACTTAACGCTAAAACATAAAGAATAAAATGCATAGACGAAGTGAGTTGAAAACCTCCTTCTTTATTTAAAATTCAAATGTTTCTTAATTACGTTGCTGTGTTTATTAAATTCAAGAGCACATGTGTTGTCACTGACCTTGCTCCGCTCGCCTCGATGCCCGCAACCATCTAGTTACAGCGTATAAGGGTCAAACTAAAGTTCATTGGAATGGTTGCGAGTTTTTAATTTTTTAAGTTTGTTAACAATCTCACCTGATGGTAACGGAAATTGCGGACGAGAAATACCTTAGTACCTTTTATCGAATGTACGAGAACCATGGCGAGCTCTCTGGAGAAATAAAACTTTATCCCACTCTCATCTTTCTGCTCGGAATCATGAGCGGCTGGCCTTCGTAGTCACACTTTACAATTTGCCATGCTTCATCGCAAACTAATAGGTCTGATGAAACTCCCTTCCATCGCATGTATTCCGTCTCTCTTATGACATGGGGCCCTTCAATTGAGGCGTGAAAATTCACCTTGTATGCATGTAGGGTGGAGGTAATAGGGCAAGCTAGGTTACTATTATCACTAGGTTCTTTCACGTTTGAATTGCACTTTTCATTTAACATCAGATGGAGTGAAGTCATCTGCCCGTCAATTATAATAAAAAATATGATCGTTCCATAGATCTCTGAGTGACGTGCAGCTTTTGCGCTGTCTGTTTTGTGAGTGCACATATGCCGATTTTTGATACCAATATATCGTATTGACACCAAATTGTGTTTAAAACGTAAATTTTCAAATAGATTTCGTTTTTATACTTATACAGTCTAATAATGCTGTGGGGGCGGATTGTGAGAAAAAACGCCTGGTTGTAAATTGAGCTT
>NW_020656077.1:687153-709975 GCF_003589595.1 Hyposmocoma kahamanoa
ATAATATTAAAAATCACATGGGCGCGAACACGTTTTCGTCCTGAACAAATGCCATATTGAACTTATATGAAGGCAGAAGAAGGATCATTTGATTTTTAATTCGGGACGTACCTAACCATGTATAAAACATATCATAATTATCTCGACGTTTCCGACGTATTGCAACGTCCATGGTCTCGAAGGGACTAGGGTGAGGTCCGTCCGCCGTTAGTAAGGTAGGGTCCCTTCAAGACCGTGGACGTTGCAATACGACCGAAACGTCGAGGTAATTAAATATGTTTTATAAATTACTAAGTCTGCAATTAAAAATCAAATAATGTGTGAAAATCGTGAAAGTTTAAATCAAAGTAGAAGAAGGATTACTTCCAAAATTTCTTAACATTTTGTATATTACAGAGATGAAATGTTGGTATAATATTACAGAAATCCATTAGTACAGAATATTGACTATAAAGTCTCATTATGTACATAGTCGCGACCTTCCAACCTTTGCGTCAGGGTACAATTGAAATATGTCAGAATCGACATGAGTCAAACGGAAGACTTTATTGATAGCGTATCATAAGAATTGTATGATGCTTTACAATGTACGGTCTTAACGTTTTCACATTATTATTAAAACTTGTTTCGTATATAATAATACAAAAAACAAAAAGTTTTTATTGAATTGATATTTAATTATTTTTTGTGAAATTTTTCCACTAGTTTGTTATAATTATTAATACAAAGATCGAACACCCAGAAAAAATCCAAAAAAAAAAACAAAAAGTATTGTTCCAAGCTTGTATAAACAAGTACTTAAGTGTACTCCGGCAGAATTGGAACATAATACTTACTTCGCACATTATATATACCTAACATCGACTTAGTACATCTTTGCTCAAACTTTATTTAAAAAAAACCAAATTATACAAAATGCACTTTTTTACACGTGACAAAGTAAAAGCGGTTGAAAATTTAACAACTCAACATTGATTAAATATAAGTTTGATAAGATAAAAACTTCGTCAACTAATGTTTGCAGAGTTCACAAGATCGCAAAATTAACCACGAACCGCTCTAGTAGGAAATTTAATCAAATGAATAAAAAATGATCGACAAATTTTTTCTTTTTTAATTACATCTAAACTTAAAAAGTTAATGAACCGGCCAATGTTTTGTAAAAACACTGCATTACTTAAGGTTTTTAATAGTGTTTCGCTAATTGTGCCGGCGTATGTAGCGTAGTGACATCTTGGCGATGTGCCTGGTTAATTAATCTGCATGGTTTGTTCCAAGTGTAGTGTCAATCGTCTTTGTTGAAACTGGGGTGGAAGTTTCAATACTCGGTTCACTCGGTGCAGTTCAGTATTATGAGGTTGAGTATCTATATAGGGAAAGGAAGAATAGACGAAAAATGAATGATTGCATTGTGCAATGTCGAAATTGAGTATATTTAAGCCTGTGTTAGAAGGAATAGATGACCAATAAGTACAATAATGAACGCTTCAAAATGGTCGCTTGATTTTAAATCAAACGTTTTAATATTGAAAGTAAAAAACTCTCATCATACACATTTCACAAAGGAGAAAAACAAATACATTAAGAAACATGAAATGCTTTTCTTATACATTATCATGTATGTTCCTTTATATTTATTCTCAATTATTTTGAATAGCCATAACCTATGTACATACATGTACAGCTAGAAGAAAGAAGTTAATTAACTCCTCACATAGACTTATAAAACGAATGCGTAAGCATATATATAATATATAATGTTATTTAGTCCTAGCTACTTAATACTGCCTATAAGAGCCCCAACAATTTGCAATTAATTGGAAAAATGTCTGACCTCAACCTTGTTCCACGGAATTAGGTTAACATCTGAACGGTGGTTACGTCCAATACCACAGCAACTAGCTAACCACATCTTGTCGGATGGTTAACTACAGTTAATTAGAGTGTATCACCGCCGCAAACGACGTCGGTGGTTTTGTGGTAGGCTAGAGGCCAGGCTCAGACGTTTGACGTGTCACTTTAATTGAAAACAACCGCCACTAAAATTAATTTTCACATTTCACTCCTAACACGTGAGACGTTGAAAATATATTTAGCCTGAATGATGAATGTAATTAACAACAACAATATGGTAGACAACTATACCAATTATCGGATCACAAACTTTTTACTATCAGTAGCTCCTTGTGAAAGAGTTCGTCCAGGATAGTACTGTCACCTTTCCTATTTCTGCCGTCAAGCAGTAATGTCAGCATTTGTTGCTCCGATTTTAAAGGGTGCTGGTGAAATTACAGGCACATAGGACTTGTCAACTTACGTCTCAGGGTGATGGGCGCAGTAATAGTGCACTGCAACTGTTTTACATACCATCTAGCGCACAATTTATTCCTCCCGTCACTAGATAGTATAAAACAACATTAGGAAATTCCCTGTTATTGAACAACGGAGTTCCCTCTGGGGCACTACCCAGAATAACCAGACCAATAGCAATTTAGAAAAGTTTTTTTTAAATAGGTCCTACCGAGAATCTAACTCGGGATTCCTCCGGGAACCCTCCTCATCCACGCGCCGACAGTGCAAGCCGTTGAGCGTCAAAATTACGCGCTATATAAGAGAACGCAGAATTTTTTGTAGAGCTACTTAAATTACGTTAATACGGATTCGGAGAAAACGAAACCACTTAGGTGGGTCTTATTGTCTTTGTGTCTACAGTGCCCTTCACAACAACGGTGGATTTCTATAATTACTTCACTCGTTTACAATACAAGCAAATGGACCAATGATTTATCTACCTATCTCAATCCAATTAACAGAGTCGGTCACTGTGTCCAGTAACAAAAGCTTTCCATCCATTTCCCGTCTCAACTCGTCCATAGAAATAGAGTTTACTTTCACTTTCCCGTGGCAAAGGTTATATGTATTCAAATTGCTTCACAAAACTTATAATATAATATTGTACTTCGAAAATTGACTTTTTTGGTTCCAATTCGAAAAGTAATAGGTAATTATATCGAGTTCTTAGGTTTTCGCGATTGTTACACGTAGAAAATGAAACTATTTTTCCGGATTTAAAACGCGCATTTGTCTTTTCGAACAAACCAACGATTCGGGTACTTTAATGATGACGTAGCGTAAATTGGAATGTTCTTTATACAATTATAAATAAGGTATTTAATTAATAACTTTCGTAACTATAGTGAAAAAATAGGGTAGTTTGCATTAATATTAGACATCAGTCAACCGTGACCGTGGGACCCGTACAGGGCCCGAAACGTTTGTTTGTTTGAAAAAACAAATACGTATACGCTATTTAAATCCGGAAAAATAGTTTCATTACCTACATAGGGCGCAATATAACTTTCCGGAACTAGCCACTTACATAAACAATATTTAAAAAGTAATTGCAACATTCGAAAATTGAAATATTTGGCAGTATAGAATATCTTTGTAGAATACAGTTTTTTTCATCTGACTGTCACTTGTTTTTACATTGTGGCGTCATTTTAGAAATTGGTTATCTACATCACCATGGATTTAATTCGTGAAAATTTTCGTAGTATGATTTTCTACGAATTTAAATGTAATTTAACAGCTCACTGGAGCTTCGCTCGACTTCAAACTACTTTTGGCGATGAAGCACCATGCAAGACGACTATTTATAGCTAGTTTGCAGAATTGAAACGCGGTCGTGTGAATCTCAGTAACGAATTTCGTGATGATCGCCCGTCCACTGCTGTGAACAACAAAAACATCGATGCTGTGCGTTGTATGATCAAAACATTTCGCACTTGGTGCAATGCCATGCTTACCAGATACAATGAAGGGGCGTGAAATTTGGTGTGGGACATAGTAACAGGTGACGAAATATGGATTTATAGTTACCAAAATAAAGCAGCAATTGAGCTTAAGGGTCTTTCGAGATGAGCCGAAACCAACCAAAGTGGCGCGCGTGCAAAGTGCCTCTAAGCGGATGATTGCTTCTTTTTTTAATACAACTGGACACGTGGCTGCTGCTGCTTAGGAGAATCGTTGTACCGTGAATAGTGATTGGTACACGACCATTTGTTTGCCGGAAGTTATTGACAAACTCCGTAAAAATAACCGTAAACGCCGCATCATCTTGCACCACAATAATGCCAGTTCTCACACGGCCAGACAGACAAATGAATTTTCGAAGGTGAACAACGTTGACCTTATGAGCCATCTTGCGTACAGTCCCGTCCTGGCACCTTGTGACTTTTATTTATTTCCAAAAATAAAGAAACCAGTTACGCGGTCAACGATTTTCATCACCTGAAGAGGCTGTCGAAGAGTAAGAAAAATATGTTTCAAAGATTATCACGGAGGTTTGGCAGAAATATTTTAAATTGGTGCATTCGTATGAAAAAGTGCATTAACGCTAACGGAGGACATTTTGAGAAACAATAAATTCATTTCTGACCATTTATGGTATTTTTTTCTTATTCATTCCGGAAACTTATAGAATATATCTATATATCGAATATACACACAGAAAAATACGTTCGATCCGGTTCGATTTGAACCAGATCCTTTAGACTGTAGTCCGCCACGCCGCTTTTAGTCCAACGGGGGTTGGGGTCTTCATATATTTTCCGAGGGTTGTGAACCCTCGGAAATTATTTATTATTAAAACGGTAAATTATTAATTAATAGATAATTTTATTAAAAATATATTTTAAAAATTTCGCACATAAATTCCGAAAAACTCAGAGGTGCGAGCTCGGATTCGAACCCACCCCCGGCATCTGTTTGAGAGGCTGTAGACCAAACCATTAGGCTTAATTCACACAGGCACAGAGTCGAAGCGTCGTGACGCGTCATGTTTTTCGCCTATAATAGCATATTCATCAGTCAGAAACCGACCACACTGTGTCCGGACGCACTAATGCGAGCAACGTCGCCAAGAGTTGCAATTGAAAAACAGAACGCGACGCAATGCTTCGACTCTGCGCCAGTGTGAGTTGAGCCGTAGACTACCACGGCTAATAATTATAATAATGTACCATTGGACACTTTTAATCATTTTTAATACATTGAAATTTTATTGTCAACCGCCTTTTTATTGTTACCATGCCGGACTGCCAGAGGTCTCAGGTTCGATCCCGGTCCGGGAGAAAAATTTGTATGGCCTACATTTATTTCTCTCGTGAGTTTGGGTGTAATTTGTAGTTGTCTATGTGTCCATAGTGCCCGCGACAAAGGGTTTCCGTAGTGCGGGGCTATGTTGAGTGTGTGCTTTATTATTATTATTATTATTATTTCTCTCGTGAGTTTTTTTTTTTAATTTTATTTTATATAGGCAGCAAACAAGCATACGGCCCACCTGACGGAATGCGGTCACCGTCGCCTATGAACGCCTGGAACGCCTGCAACACCAAGGGCGTCACGAGCGCGTTGTCAACCCTTTAGTGCCCTTCTCAAACCCCTTTTGAAGGACTCCATGCTGTATTCCTGCGGGAAACCCTGCCGGTGGCGAGCGCTGGGTGTAATTGTGGTTGTCTATGTGTGTGTCCATAGCATCAGGGACGCAGGGTTTCCCTAAGAAGTTGCCACAGCGAGGACAATAATACTGCGCAGATTAATAATTCATACCTTACCACAGAAATACAAATTATAAAAATGAAGTGCAACTATCCAGAACATTCCAATTTTCATTTGTAGAGTTCGTCATTTTTCGTAAGTTTCGGGCATAACAAATAGGTTTCTCTTCACGCTCTTTTCAAACGACCAAGTCTCGCTCGCATCTAATTTTTATTCCTAACCCAACCAATTTGTAATCCATATTTAACATTCTAAAAATAGAAATGACATGCTGAAAAACGTCACGTTTAAGTGCAATTAGTTGTGGTTTTAGAATTTTTTGGAGCTAAATTATAATAACTGTAGAAAACTCATGATTGCCTAATTACCGAACTCATTATAATTTGCGTTGATGAGGGGGGATATAAGATACGGTTCGAGGAGTAAGACTGTACGAAAATTCATATAAAAACATTTTGTACATGTACAAGTTTAACTGCCTCTGTGGCCGAACGGTTACCATGCCAGACTGCCACGCAGAGGTCCCAGGTTCGATTCCCGGGCCAGGAGAAATATTTGTATGGCCTACATTTATTTCTCTCGTGAGTTTGGGTGTAATTTGTGGTTGTCTATGTGTGTGTCCATGGCACCCGCGACACAGGGTTTCCCTAGTGCGGGGCTATGTTGAGTGTGAGCGTTATTGTTATTATTATTATAAATAAAAACAAAAGTACATTGTTCAGTAAAGAGTATTCTTTCTTTCATATTTAAGTTATATATAGAGTTATCATATATACAGTTAATCCAGGGAACTACTGTCACCATACCTTTTTCTGCCGTCAAGCAATTACTGCGTTTCGGTTTTGAAGAGTACGGGTACTGCTGAATTACAGACATCATGGAACTCGTCAATTTATATCTTGCACGGAGATGGGCAGTACCCTTCAGATCTTTCTGATTTAAAGCTCTGAGTGGCACTGCAACTGTTATAGACGGGCGTGTTGCTTGCTATCAGCCGTACGACTTGTTCGTCCCGTCACAAAAAGGCATTTTAAGCTGCAAACACAGCGTTCCTTTGTCAATGGATTCTGCGAATTAACGTCCTCATAAATGCGTCTCCGCGCATCGATTAATTCGATTAAATCGTATAAATGGAACATGAACCGTCCACTGAACAACGGTTTTTCATACTACAATCGTCATTCCGCTTCTTAAAATTGTAGCTGGAAAACCTTGAGTACGGGTTTCGAAAACGTATATAATTTGAAGGTTTAGTTAAGTAGGAACTAACTCGGTGAAATGTAGGAAACAAAATGTAGGTAATTCACGATGTCAGGGATGAAAAGTTCATAGTACAATAGTATGAACTCTTCAAACCTAGAAATTATTAGTAGCAGTAAATAAATATTTGCGTATTTGTAATTATTTTGTAACCAACGTTATTTGCTTTCATCAGAAATATATTAGCAGAAATATAGTCTGAAAACACAAAATGAAACTGAAAGCTACATTCAATCCACTGCCAAAGCATACCGTGAATAAGAACTCTAGGAAAACCAATCGCGTTTCATATTAAAATTTCACATTTAGCCGTTCCGAGTATCTCGGCATATTTCACGACAAAATTCACGAATTATTTTTATAACAAATTCATTAATGAACAAATTCAAACCGTATACCTACATCTACTTCATAATTTCTATTAGAGCTGTGCAACTGATGAAATTTTTAATAAGCCAGCCTCAAAAATAAATGAGTCAAGAAATTGGCCAGTCTCGCCAGACAAAAACTTATAGATAAAAAAAAGCTTAAAACATTGCGACGCCACTCGGCTTATGAATCACAAACCACGACATCCTGTTACAAAATATCCTTAGCTATTGTATAAAATTGAGGTTAAATTACTTTTGCACTTATCAGACATTCTAGTAACCTTTTTTGTTAGTCGCTATCCGCTGTCAGAATGATAACGGTTTTATGCAACGTAAAATTAAGAATTCAATACAATGGGACAAGGGGTATTGTTACTTAATTCCTTTTGTATTCACAAAATAAAAAGGTATATACTTTGCGTATGATTAAACAAGACGTTATCACCTTAGGCACTACTTTGAAACATCTTAGAGTGCGTACAGATCTTGCGGATGCTCCGTGATAGCACTGCCCTTGCACTATTCGCGCACCGCACGGGCGCTAAATGCGCGCTGTTAAATACTTGGTAGTATATATAGGTGGCGCGCAAGCGGCGCGCGAACGTTAATGCTCGCGAGTCTTTCGCAAACCAGCGCATTTGCAGCGCTTTCGCCAGATCTGTACGCACCCTTATAATAAAAATTAAGAACGGTGTTAGTCTAATAATTTTGAAGAACATTTGCCTAGATGTAGCAGCTTCAAGTTCGATTCCGAACAGGGATACCGACACCTCTGGTTTTTTTGAGTCGTAAAGTATATCATGTAAAAATATATGATATCTTAAACCCAAGTAGGACCAGAGTGGCAAGCTAAGGTCAAAACTCACGTTTATTCCCAGTAGTTTCATGTGCCCAGTTCCACGTGTAACAATTGTAACTTTAACATTTCATATTTATTCCCATTAGTTCCATGTAATTTTAAACTATTTTTACACTTGATCTCACACGTTAGAGGCCTGTGTCTACCAGTGGCACGCATAACAATTTATAATACTAGAAGTTTGTAACCTCCAATAGAAAAGGCGCCTTTTTATCGTATTTAATTCGACGAAAATATTTAAATTTCAATAACTAATTTTAGAAATGTATTCATGTTGTAGGTAAGAAAACCAATTGAAATTGAGAAATATTGAAAAGTTTCCCTCTTCACGAATGGCCACAGGAACGTTCACAAACGAATCGAACTTTTTTACTATATGCAAAAAAAATCCCTTATCTTAAATTTTGTGAATAAAATCTGGTTATTTTAAAAATCAGCATATATAAATTAATACAATAAAGAAAAGACTGCGTTGAAATGTCCCTGAATATTCAACAATTTAGATGAAACAAAGTCTGTGGAGGCTCTAAGGCCAGCGATATGGGATGAAAGGCGGGATCATTGGGGTGAAAATTTCACAGCCTGGTGACCACGGACTAATTTTAAACCAGGCCTAAATACACAGTCCCATTATAACACGACACCCGCAAGTAAGCCTCACGAAATTAATAAAAGCATCCAATGATATTAACAATTAACAAACAATACACATTTTAATTAATTTTGGGGCAATATGGATCTTTCTTGGGAAAAGGGCAACGCACTACTACTTGTGTAATTTGCTTTAATTAACTTCACGTAGTACAGGAATTCATGTAGTAATTTTATTGAAACCTCTGGGCATTGTAATTCCATCGAGACTTCACTGATATTATATTGCAATTACGATAATATTTGTTATTCTACCAAAATCTATTTTTTTTTAAATTTATTTAATACAGTTGCAATGGCGGTAGAGTCTCTGTAGAATGGCAGTGGAACGGCAACGATGTCATTCATTCATTCAATCACTAACGATAGATGTTGCCTTACTAAAACTACCAAGGAAGTTTCTCAGCTTATTACTCATGAAATATATACATATAACATCGACTCGACATTAGATAGCAGACTACCAAAAAATTGCAATGGCAGTTGAGCACCAGTTCGATAGTTAGCCACTGAGAAGCCCTTAACCTTTAACTTTAAACAGAATACCAAACGTACAAAAACGTACATGACACTGTATTGACACACAACTGAAGGGATTTCAAATTAGCGACTTGGGTAATATGGGAATTGGGATATTTTTTTTTATTAATTATTTGTACTGATTGCCGAAGATACATACTTTGTAGTGTAGTACATGAAACCGTACAGAAATCAATTCGTACACGAAAGAGTGTATCAAATGAACCTGACAAGCTTTACGAGTAAATATATTGCGCGCAGTCTGGCGAACCATGACAAATATGAATCGCACGAAGCATACAGTACATTGATTGACGTAGCTAAATGGAATTTTCAGGGAACCATTTTTGTATTTATTTTTCCGTTCACATGAGAGTGGACTTTAAAAACAAAACAATTTGTCATAAAACATGTGTTGCTCTAATACACAAAGAGGAAATATTATTTTGAGAGACATATTTAAAATTCTGTTTGATTAATAGAAAACGGAAAAAAAAATTTCTTAAATCGTATTTTTATTAAAGAAAAGGTTTACTGTTGTTTATTGACACGCAGTTTCTATATCATAATTAACTTATTAGTATGTCCCACTAATGGACACGGGTTTCCTCTTAGGCGAGCGGGTTGGGGACTTCACAACACACGTTTGTCGAGGATTGTGAACCTTCTCCGACCAGGCTTCTAAGACATGCAACACGATTTTTTGATTTATCGAAAAATTTATAGTAAATTTGAAAAATAAAATACACATAAATTCAGAGAAACTCAGAGGTGCGAGCCCGGATTCATACCCACGGCTTCTCCTTGAGAGGCGGTAGGTCCAAACCCTTAGGTTACCAAGGGTTGTCTTGTCTAGGTCAATTGCAAGAAAACAATAAGATAAAAAACCTCGGTAACATACACGTCAATTAAATAAACATTCTAACCCGACTTGCAAATTAAAAGTTATGACATCTTTATGTTCAAGAGTGTACATGCCACTGCGGTGGAACTGTGTATCGTTTTCACCTACTTCATTTCACCCCCTCTGCCTACCCCGGACCGGAGGTAGCTGTCACTACTGTGTTGAATTTTCTGACAGACGCCCCAGTTCTACGTTAACTTACGTTTCCTAAGTTATTTGTGTCATAGTTTCTCCCAGGCATTTTATATGAAAGGCACATACATCAATTAAACATAAAATAAAATATAATCGGTTTTATTTGACATGTGTATACAAAATAAATTACAAACACAATATGGAATAGATTATATTAAATGCTTCTAATTTTTGTTCATGTCCAATTGTTATGTTTGTGAATAAAAACAAATTATGTTATTATAGGAAATTACATAAATCCTTCATAAATACACAAAAAACAACAATAATAGAAAACAAAGAAAAAATATACATACAGCGTGTTTTTTTTAATGCAACAGTGTAGGGAAATCTGCAACCATAGAAGATACAAGGAAACTGTCTTAGGAACCATTCAGTCGTTTTTTAAGCGACTTCAAAAAAGGAGGATGTTCTCAATTCGAGTGTATGTTTTTTGTTTTTTTTTGTATGCATGTAACGCGATAACTCCGGTATTTGTGAACCGATTTTCATGATTCTTTTTTTGTTGGAAAGGGGGTACGTCCATAGTGGTCCTATTTCATTTTGAAGGAAATCATCCACCTGTAAGGGTAGTCACCCTTACAGGTGGATGATGGAGGATGGAGGTTCACGCATGAAGATTCATTTTTATAAATAGCGCCTAAATTTTCTTGAGGAGCAATTATTTTGATGGTTGATTTTGCTATTTCTCCAATGCAAGGCACTTTTATCTCAATATTCTTTGGGTAGTGAGAACCGATTTTGTTACCTCCAGTGTCAAGTCCTGTATAGTGGCGAATTTAAGGATATTTAAATAAAACTTAGCGAATAGACGTAATTCCACGTACATTTGAGGTCGGTTTTTTAGTACTCTGTACTGAGATTATTGTGAAAACAATTTTGGCATTGTAATTTTTTTTGGTCAAGCGTGAGTTGTCCATAAAAACGAATAAAATTGATCAAGATTCTTTTTTTGTGCTGATTGACTCAGTTTCATGTAAGGATCATTTCATTGATCACGGATCATTTAACTGCCTCCGTAGCCGAATGGTTACCATGCTGGACTGCCACGCAGAGGTCCCAGGTTCGATTCCCGGGCCGGGAGAAATAGTTGTGTGGCCTAAAATTATTTCTCTCGTGAGTTTGGGTGTAATTTGTGGTTGTCTATGTGTGTGTCCATGGCACCCGCGACACAGGGTTTCCTTAGTGCGGGGCTATGTTGAGGGTGTGCGTTATTTATTTATTATTATTATTATTATTATTGTATGGGGCGAAAAAATCGGGATAGCAGGAGTTAGTCAAATTTCCTAAAATAATTTTTCATACAAAATGAATAAAGTTGACTTATTTCTTGTAATGCTAATAGACTCAGTTTCTTATATGGATGCCTTCATTGTATCGGAATAAAAAATGAGACTGCAGAAGTTGATCAAATTGAATTTAAAAAAATATTTCATACAAAATTAACAACGTTTTTAAAAATTAACTTCGGTGTCTCGCTATTAAATTAGTTAGATACGTAGTAAAAATCTAAGATAAATAATTTCGAGGGTGTTGGCTGTGACTATGTCAATAAGAATATCTTCTTTTTTAATTTAGTACTGCCTAAAGAACAAACATTTTTCGAGTCAACTAAAGGCTCCAAGAAACTTTTTCGTGTATTAACGATATTTTGTGATTCTATACAAGCGAAGAGTGTAAATACGACGAAAACCAGGAACACAATTTTTTATAGCACCCTACACTACAGCCATTTTCTTCTACATTTCAAGAAGCAGGTACGCTAGAACTTTTAAGTTTGTTCTCAAATGAAAGGTCTAGACGACATCTACTCACTTGTCAAGAACAAACACAATATCTAAATGATCAATCATGCCTTTGTCCTTAACCGAGAGCCCTCCCACCATAGGGCTTACACCGATGAAGATCAAAAGGTCAGACGCTAAAATAAAACAGATAATTAAAAGAAAAGCTTCCAGTTAGAACAACTCCTTTATTTGAAAGTAAATCTTTGTAAGTAATCTTTACTTACTAAATCATTTGAATGTCCAAGAAATTCATGAGCAATTTTAAGAACGTTCTTGTATATTTTGTCCCTAATATGCTTTTCACTGAAGGCTTCTCATGTTACACCTCTTTAGGAGTTTACGGTTTCCGAGTAATTCGCATTTGACTACAAGTTTATACCTCTTCAAGAGTATAAGCTTTTATGATTCTGCGTCCGTAATTAACGGACTCTTTTTAACCGATTTCAAAAAAAGGAGGAGGTTCTGAATTCGACTGTATGTTTTTGTTCGTATGTATGTTACACGATAACTCCGGCAATTGTGAACCGATTTTGATGATTCCTATTTTGTTGGAAAGACGGTACCTTGGTGGTTGAAAAAATAATCCACATGTAAGGGTGGCTAACTAGAGGAAGCTTCCAATTTCGTACACTTTCCGGTAACTGATTCCAACAAAACTTGGCAAATAGATGTAATTCGATGAACTTTTGAGATCGGATTTTGTTATATGTTAACTTCTCTTTTATGATAAAAAAGTAATGGGACGAACAAGTCGTGCGCCTGCAGCAACATACCTTTTTTTTTTTTTGCCACATACCTGCCTAAGGTGCAATGCCACTCAGAAGTTTAAATCGCAAAAATCTAAGGTGCGCTTCCACTGTGCCTGTCACCCTAACACATAAGTTGACAAGTCCCACGTGCTTGTAATTTCACCAGCCGTTATCCTTCAAAACTGGAACGCTATGATGCTGACATTACTGCTTGGCAGTAGAAATAGGTAAGGTGGCTGTACTTTCCTGGACGAACTCTTTCACAAGAAGCTCTACTGATACTAAATTAAAACATATATGTATTACAGTAAGTTTCGATAACTATCGGTATGGTTGCAATAGTATATTTTAGCTGTGTCAATAGACAAAAGATCAAATTAAAGGTCTAATTAATAAGTTTATTCCAACCTCGAGCACTGAGGAAACGGCCTCACTGACGTCGAAGTTATTCGTCGCTCCTCTACAAGGATAATGCATTTGAACTTGCATTTGGCGTGTAGGTATACAAATACCGAAAAACAAAAGTAAATCTAATAAAGGATTCTTAACGTAACTGCATGCTACTTTGTTAATAATTAGGATATTGGTTTCGTTGATATGTTGTCTTTATGTTGTTTAATATCACCCATAAAATTCCAAACGCCCTTTTTGAACACACTGTGTATGTATATGACACGACATCATAATCAGAAAGCAAAGCTAAACACATTGTTAGCTGTGGGCATCGAGTAGGTGGGACAATGACCCAACTCCCTTTGATTTCGTCACTTATTCATGCAAGATAATGTTGTGATGTCTTGATTCCTGCGCTTGAATGACGTTTCCTCCCATTTTAAGATCATCACCATAGTCGGACTCAGGAAACTATGTTTCTATGAATATATTTTCAAAATAAATATAGAACTAATCTAGGTTCTTAGCGCGTGAACTAGAACGAACACATCTTTTGCTTTATGGGTAAAATATAATCTAATTTTGCGCTGTCGCTCTCATAACCTTTAGGAAGACTTAATATATAAAAGGAGTACATAAATATCTAAACAACTCATTTACTGTAATTGATAAAAAAAAGAAAATTCCTCCGATCCAACTGAACTCTAACCAGTGTCTATTTGCCAAACCGAGGCTACCGGTCTTTCAACTAAGCTAGTCGACCAAGTCGTGTCAGCCGACCTTACGAATATGTGCTAATTGCAGATCTCTTTCTTTGTATTCGTTCGATTTTTAATTAAATTTTTAATAACGAACTAATGGACTATTTCACAAAAAATAATATTAGGGCTGCAAAAATTATGACATTCACGTTTATTTACTTTTATTTATATTGCCTTTTTATTTTTTCTTTCCAGATATGCAATTCCCGATAGATGTGTCCGGCGTCCAAAACGATCACCCCTTTCTGGATGCAGACTCTTTGCAATCTCTATTCAGACGTTTAACGGCACTCAACCGCTGCGCCACAATGAAATTAGAACATCACCATCACCAAAAAAGAAATGTGAGTATATAGTATTCTTACGTCATTATTTCAGCAGTATCTTACAAAACTCGTTACTACACCTCAACAACGAAAAATACTCATAATTAAAGGATTTTACTTATGATGCATTTTTGGGTCGAAGTCATCTCGAAGAGAGATTGTTTGAGACGTTGCTTGGAGATACAGATAGATTGCGATCTTCGCCTTTGCCCTTGCAAAATGCAATAAATATCATAATCAAATTTCAGTATTTTCGGTTTTAGTTAGTTATATAATTTCATTTTTTAATTCGACCGGATCGAAGGAATTTTTTCTGAGTGTTTCTTCTGAGTGTTCGATCTTTGTATTAATAATTATAACAAACTAGTAGAGTAATTTCACAAAAAATAATTGAATATCAATTCAATAAAAATTTAATTAATACAATGAATAGCGACATCTCTCGCCAGGACTGGTAGCTGTAAAGGTACTAACTGGATGATAAATCTGCAATAGATTTCTCATAGATGGCGCTACGACTAAAAAGTCTTTGAAAGACCAAGTACAAATACACGACGCAAGCACATAGAAAAATTCGTGAGGTCCGTTGGTTCGTTCCGTGGCTTAGTTGGTATAGCGTCTGGCACGGTATGCAAGAAGACGTCGGTTCGAATCCGACCGGATCGAAGGAATTTTTTCTGAGTGTTTTTTCTGAGTGTTCGATCTTTGTATTAATAATTATAACAAACTAGTGGAGTAATTTCACGAAATATAATTGAATATCAATTCAATAAAAAATTAATTTATATAATTTCAGTTATAAGCACTTTTCAGATGTATAATTATGACCCAAACAACGTGCAAAAGAACACGAAAGCAGTGGCTAATGAAATAATAAAAAATCTCGGCTAAGTAACTGTAAAAGTAATGAATAACAATACCATAAAATCTTCACGGATTTATTTTGTCTGTGAAGCGACATTCGAGGAAGTATTTCATTTTAGTAATAGAACTTGAAATAGCTACTCGACTAATTAGAAAGGTCTTCAGTGTTCACAAGCCTTGTTGAGGTCGAATTTATCATTATTGAATCTTGGACAATACCTGTAGAGTTATAATTAATTAAACAAAGATCGAACACTCAAAAATCTTTCTTCTGACACCGTGTGCTTCAAAGTTCTGGTTCGAATCCAACCGGATCGAAGGAACTTTCTTAGTGTTCAATAATTATAACAAACTAGTGGAGGAATTCAATAAAGTTCACAAGCCCCTGTCTTACAGCCTTGCAAACAGCCAAAGCCACCAACAAGCCAAATTACAATGTCTATAGTGCTTTTCCTTGATTGAATATTATTGTGCTTTTTACCTACCACCTTGTATTAACATTATGGTATGCAGTAAAGTTTTGCGTGTTGAGTTCATTGGTATAATATGATTGTTTGTTCGAACCAACGTCATTTTTACATTTGAATTAGGCACAAGTGTCCAAAAGGAGGAGAATCAAGCTTTTTATTTGTAAGTCACATCCTTATAAAAAATATACCCTATAAGTTTTCTATATGCATTTTATATACAAAATGATAAACAAGAAGGTTTCAACAACATGCTCCCAGTATCGTACGGTGCTCCAACAACAAGCAAATCAATTTCAAGCGTGACCGACTGCATACAATATAGGGTCAACCCATTCTCTGCCGTCGTTTATCTCCTGCACCACACTACACGTAATAACCCATTTGGTCGTTTTCAAACCGCAGCGGCATTTTCCACCAATTGTTACTTAACGCAAGATTGATTGTTTAAAAAGGTCAACAAATGCCAAAAGCCGTAAGGTGAGCACGTTAAACGTTGTGTTGTTTTTGTGAAGGGTTTCCGCCACTGTTATCAATACTACATATAGATCCTATCGATTCAAAGCGAAAGACGAAACCATAAAATCTATATCCAACAGCTTACTAGGCTTGGCGTTTTTGATAAGTGGGATAGAGTTACGGTGTAAAGTAAATTTTCAGTGTAAAGACATACCTTTGTCCGTAAGTACTGTGGGATAGAGTTACTGTATAGAGTAAATTTTCAGTGTGAAGACGTACCTTTGTCCGTAAGTACAAATATACTAATATAGATATATGATACTAAGATAGATATGATACTTGAAATAAATATTATAAATTCTAAATGTACAAAAATGTATATTTACAAAGAGCAATCCCTAGAGTTTCTTGCTCGTTCTTCTCTGGTAAATCAGCCTTACAAAATGGAGAGTAGAATCAATATGACGTTTTCAAGTATAATTTGTTTATCTATGAAATAAAGATTATTTGAGTTTGAGACTTATATAACGAACTTGGACTTTGACTAAGCACAGATGGAGAGCTAAGAAAGTTTTTCGTTTTTACAAGACGGATTTTGCCCAATTTTAAACAGGAAATTAAATTAATAAGTATATAAGAATAATAAATTAAGTTTGTGTTTACTTCATAATTTCTTGCTTATACTTAGACAAAGTTCGTTTTTTAAATACGAAAAACTGGCTTAGCTCACCACTTTCGCTTAGTCGAAGTATAGATTCGTTTTATCAACGAAATTCATAAGCAGGTAAAATCTTTATTAGGTTTATGCGACACCCCTTTATATATTTTTTACTTATTATAAGCTATGTATATTATAAATAAAAAAAAAGGTACGTATGTCCTTGTTGCATGATAACTTCCAAAAGGAAGTTAAGAAGATATCTGATATTCAAAGTTCACAAGTACTATAAACGCCACCTATGGCTTTTTCTCAGCCCTTTTCTGCTGTACCTGAAGCTATTGCTTTTAAATTGGTCCTATCAACCGATTCGCAGCGTAATGTCTCAATTTGCCACTAACAACCCAGTACGTGTGCAAAAATTACTTTTTATATGCAGCACCCTTACATTAGCAAAAATGGAAGTCTTTTAACACCATTAGGAAACCACTCCAGAATAAAAATCGACAAATCTTTGCTCAAGTTAAAAATAAAACAGCATTATCATTCACTCTTTATAAATGTCACTGTTGGGCTTTAGTTTCCTGTTAGAAGAGGGTTTAAACTATGTTCCGCCATCCTAACCCTATTCGATTTGGGGTTTCATACGTTTTGTTAGCATAGCTATTTAACACCCGAAATGGACGTAATTGAGAAATTAATATTATAATAAGTGTATGGGAGGATACACTTATTATAATATTCCGCTCAAGTCAAGTATCAGTGTTTGCTGAATATTTTGTAACAAGAAGTACAATTGTCAACTGTATTATGACCCCTTATTTCAACCATATCGTAGGACTTAGTAAACTGACTGAGTAAACACACACACACACTATCACAATATAATTTCTTAGAATCTTCGAATACAGGGCTCTCCCTGTTTAGGCCGTTTAGTCTCCTTCTTCTCACAAACATTAATATTTTAGTTCTATTCCATTACTTTTTGTTTATTAATTACGTTTTTAAAATACACATAAATCAAGAAATAACCTACGGGACCTTCACTCCTGTGCGCAAAAAATGCTTCACAAGAATTTAAAGTAAAAGGAACAAAAGTCTTCTAATACGTGTTGCGGTGAGAAGGCGAGAGATGCCCTGCGGACGACTCGATAACCACCTACCCGCTAACTGCTAGAATTACTTTGCACGGTCTATTATTCCTGGTGGGACTACATGAAGCACTGCATAAATACAATGCATAAATTTGTAATAAGATTGTAACGGTGTTTAGGCGACCAATATTCAACATCATAATGGCACAAGATATTATGTGAGTGATTATCATAGTATAAATCTCTTTCGAATTCGTTACTAATTTAAAAGTAAATTTACAACTTTGGCTAAGGAACGCCCATTGTTAATCTCCGCAACATCCTCAACGTACACAGAGCGTGTATAATGTATTGGGCGTGTATGTTCAGAATTTAAGCAGTTCACAGAGTTCGTGGGCTGCAAAGTGATTAAGCGATCCATTTAAAACATTTTCGGGCACCCGTAGTGATGGAGTTCGTGAAATGTTTACAAACATTAATCTTCTTAATTTCGATACACATTTACACAATGCACCAGTTTCGAATAATTTTCTATCAAATGGTAATGACATTGTTCAGTAGCCTCGTCAAGGAGATTACAAAAGAAGTCTACTCTCATCCCTTGGAGTATGGGCCGGGCACGAGTATGGGCCGGGCACTGGTATAGGAAGCCACATGTGCTGACACACTTGCCCCATCCCATCTCCAGCACACCAGCATATGGGCTGGCTCCGCAGCTGAGTTGGCGGAAAAATAAAAAGTAATAAGTACCAGGATCTCGGCTTCGACTACCTATTTACAGCTTTTGAAGTCGCAACCCTTGGCACGTGGGGTCACAGAGCCCTTCATCTGTACAAAATGTTATCTAAAATATTAATAGACTGTCTGGGAAACCCAAGAGCCATGCAAAGGTGGAACGCTGCCAGCATCTTGGGCACCTTGCCGCGGGGGCCCAATTTTATTCATATAGTTTAAAAATCCTAGTTTTACTTTCTAGTATTTAAGCTTTTATTGTACCTTACTTGTATATTATCAAAATAAAAAATAATAATCAATTAAAGAAGTCCTATTTTTTCATTTCGGCCTCAAAAAGCTAGTTTTTGAAAAATGTAAGTGTTATTTACTTGCCGTGCAGGTAGAGAAAAATGCAACAGCATAAACGTGAAATTCAATGTATTTGCGAAAACAGACTTTAAGTACTCCTGCTATGAGATCTTTTATAGCAAATAGGTTTGTTTGAATAGAAACTGCATTTTATTGTTTCCTGAACCATGTGTACGGCACACAACTCGTATCAGGTTCATTTAGGTGCCGGCCTCGGCAGCCATTACTCAGTCTGTAATCAGTTCGTCCCGATACTTGCGCGTCCTGGTGAAAACCTATTTGCATAATTTTAAACAGTCGCTGTGCTCACAATCGCCTTTTACGTGCTATCTTATGAAAATAAATTATGTGCGAATCCCCCTTATAGTAATTAACCTTTGTGGAATTTCCAAATGTTTTACGAGCAATACGTCAAGATTTCAAAAAGAAACTATCGGTCATAATCGGCTACCTTCGGATTTGTAGACCGCCGCAAAGGAAAGTTGATCAATGACTAACAAATTAACGACAAAATTGTCACATAGGCATAAGTGACAGAGACGACGCCCAGCCAATCAGCCGATCGTCTTTTCGCTCGATGTGTTAACACGAGTGTGAATAGGCATATATAATGCCTATTCACAGGTGTGCATGCTCCATCGTCGATCTCAACGTCACTTTCCATCAGGAGAGGTGCAAGTCAAACGTGCACTTGCCTTTTTATAAAAAAAACAGCATGGTACTGTAATTATTTCATTTATTATTTTTAAAACTGCCGTTTTATTTCATATCATTTTTTAAGTATGCATTAGTTACGCTTCCATGAAGATTTTGTCATAATTTATAATAAAATAATGACCACCAAATTGTGGCTTAATAATATAAAAAACTTTATTAGAATCAGTTCCGTATAAACCTAACATGATGAGTTGATGACCAATTCTTTTGCATCTATGAGTAATTAGATAATCCGCGAATTAGTTTTGTATCCAAGGCTTTGTTTCAACTGATACAAATTGCCTACCTTGGAGGATAATATGCAAATAAAGGGTGTAGGATCCGTAGTTTTGTCAGGGTGGGCTTTAGCATTATCTCGGCTTTGTTTCACAGAGCATTATCGTAAAGTGATGAGCTTTAGTAGCCCCTGTTTTCTTACCTTTATGGTCGGCTACTTTACTATTAGGTTTACGATTATAGCTGCTACTTAAGATTGAGATTGATTCGCGTAAAAGATATTGATACGTAAAGTTAATATTCACTCGTATTAAGTACGCAACTTGAGTACCCTACATATAAATCTTGAGTTATTGAAAATAAATTTATAATTTTCAATAGAGATAGTAATAAAATAAATAATGTTTTCACGTCGCGACTTTTATACAAAGTTGATAAAATTTTCTATACGTAGAATGTCTTTTACTGCTACTAAGAAGCGATGATTTGATTTATGGGTGAAACGATTCGCTATACAAAACCGGAAAAGGAACGTACTTTTAGCCTCGACTTACCTATTTTTACCCAAAGGTAGGAAGAGCCTGCGTCAAAGCGCACAGTAGACTTAATTAAGGCTTATATCCCACGGCCGGTAATGGATTAGCAACATTGAGGCAGTAGCATTACTGATTACCCCCATTCCATCAGACGAAACGTTTGACAGTCGATTTAAGTTCTGAAAAACCGTCAATGTTAATTGAGATAACCTTCAGAGCTGTTTTCATGAGTGAAGGCTCTGGAAGAGGCTGTTGCTTGTAAGTCGGTTGAAGCATCGTGATGGAACGATTAGCCAGTCTAGGCACTGCGTTACAGTGTTTAACTGTAAGGGCGCGTTCCCATTTTGTCGTGGTGATAGATAGTCGTGCAGTGTAAAGTGTCGTGGCTTGTTCACGACTTTTTTGACGCTACGACAGCACACGGTCGTGACAATGGAAAGAGCTAGAACGACAACCGACAATCCGACGATAAATAAAACGTCACGATAAAAATAATACGACAGACAATCGCAGCTTCAAACGATTCTGTCCTGCAAACGACAAGGCGGCTGCCGTGAACCGATAAATTGTCGTCACGATCTAGTGGGAACAGCTAGTCACAACATTTGTTCAACGATAAAAATACGTCCACGACACAGTCACGACCGATAGTCGTGATATGGGAACAGGCTAGCACGACAGTCGTCCAACGATAAATTAAACGTTACGACATAATGGGAACGCGCCTTAACCGCGAGGAGGCTCTTTCTTTTGAGTAATATGGTTAAAAATGTTAATAAATATTTTTAATAATAACCATTAATATATGTTCAATACCAACACGCTAATCGTCGTAAACCCCTTCTATTGCAAAGTTTAGACCAAAATCCGGCACAAGGGCCCAATTCGGGTCTTCACATTTTACCAAGGTTTGTGAACCTTCGCTGCTACCGATAGAAAATGCTACATTCACAAATGTACGTGATTTAAGCCATAGGTACATGCTGCAACAAGGATTCTGACCGTCTGCCTTTCAATTCGAATCAAACTTTCACCTACTAGACTACCACCGCTATAAAATACAACTATTCACTAAAAATCATTGTTTAAAACAACAAAAAAGTCATCGAACTGAATAAATAATCTTTAAGAGTTATTGTTAAAACGAGTCGATAGGTCTTTCGTAGAATCAACAGAAGGTTTGCGGTTTGACCGAAGCCGTTGATGTAATGTGTTGACCAAAACGTCCATGTGGTTTTTGTCACTTAAGTAACTTTAACCCAAACAAAAATTAATGGGAATTAGGTAAGTTCACTAAATTAACAGATAACTCACGTATTCTCCCTCCGTAATTAACAAGAAAATTCCTTGTGAAAGAGCTAGTCCGGGGAAATACTGCGACATACCTATTTCTCTAAGCAGTAATATTCACATTACTGCGTTCCGGTTTGGAAGGGTTAAGGGTGCTGGTGAAATTACAAGCACATGGGACTTGTCAACTTATGTCTCAAGGTGACGGACGCAGTGGCAGTGCCCCTAAGATCTTTACGATTTAAAGCTCTGAGTGGCACTGCAACTGTTATGGATAGGCGTGTAGCTAACCGTCAGGCGCGCGACTTGTTCGTCCCGTCACTTGATATTATATGCATTAAAAAAAATACTATAAACGAGTAGATACCATTTTTTTGCTTAAGTAGGAGAGCTATAAAATTTACCACCAGGCGCACGACTTGTTCATCCCGTCACTTGATATTGTAAATAAAAAGTGATCACGCAGTATAAGGCCCAACTCACACTGGCCAAGAGTCGAAGCGTCGCGACGCGTCATGTTTTTCGCCTATAGCATATTTATCTCTATTTTTCCACTATTAAGGTATAAATTTGTGTTTTGCAAATATTCAATCGAGTGTCGACGCGCGTCGACGCTTTGTGAAATTTGAGTTGAAAAACAGGACGCGACTCGACGCTTCGACTCTTCGCCAGTGTGAGTTGAGCCTAAGAGGAAAACTCACACTATAAAATTATCCGACGCGTCCTTTTGTACGAAATCCTACTTTATTTTTAACCGACTTCGAAAAAGATTGAGGTTGTCAATTCGACGGTATGTTTTTATTTATTTATTTATTTAAAAACATACTGCGTGTTATGTATGTTACGCAATAACTCCATTGTTTGTGAACCGATTTTAATACCTAGTAGCGGTGCCATTTAAATTTGAAGAAAATATTCCACCTCTAAACTGTGGCATGATTGAATTTTGATGTCGATCTTTTTAGCATTCTGTACAGAGATTATTTACACTTCGTTTTATTCAGTATACACTGGGTATCTAAATTTTATTCCTGGCTTAGATGTAAATACCTATATATTAGGGGTTAAAGTATGAAATTGCCGTTTTATTGCAATAGGTTC
>NW_020656077.1:710375-761754 GCF_003589595.1 Hyposmocoma kahamanoa
TTTTCAGTACAAATCGGCAATTTCATACTTTAACCCCTATTATTATATACCCTCAATATTACACAAGCAAATCAATATTAAAAACCAAGCAATACCTTTCCGTTTTAACTTACTATTCGATGCTTTATAACCTGAAGTCGTATTAAAATACTATATAAATAAGTAGGTAGAATAAGTAGGATAACCTTTAGTAAAATTAAAAATCTACAAGTTTATAGTAGCTTATTAAGCTGATCGTAGGGAGAGTAACCCTATTGTTCGCGGTTAAACGAACAAGGGTTTATAGCATTTTATAGAGGCATTGCGGGCGTAGTCATAAAAGAGGAACTTTTAATAAGGCTGTTTAGACATCACCTCGGTTATAGAACTAGTACTTATATGGAGCCAAATACTAAATAATATTATAAACATTAACCAAGTGCAGGCCGTAATAATAAGAAATGACATTGACCTTTTCAATCGCGTTGCAATTAATTTTATAAATTGTATATAACGGCCAATAACTTGTTCAATTAGCTTATAGTATATCTATTCGATTGTAATTTAATAAACGTATTTGAGATTTCATTAATTGCTATGAGGTTGCTGGGGAAAATGTAGGCGTATAGAACTTTGACTTTACAGGCTATAATTCATTACAAGAGATATCAAAAACCTTTGATGATATCAAAAGTACGTTACCTAATAAGAAAAATTACATCAACTTGTTATTAATAATAAAACTAATAATATCAAAAATTTTAACGTTAAAGTTCTGTAAGAGGTAACAATACATTTACACATGACAAAACTGCTACAAATAAAGTAATAAAACTATCTTTTAATTGAATAAAAACAAAGTTATGTTTATTTTTAAGCAAGTACAAAGTTTTGTTTTATAATAAAGCAGTTGTTTGAAACTAAAGTCTCTTTACGAATGTCATATTAAATGTATGTGGGCGTTTAACTTTAAAAATTTGGATATTTCTAGAATTATTATTAGAATTATTATAAAAAATTATTGACGTCTATTTACTCATTAGGTAGTGTACTTCGATATCAGTTTAAAGGTTTAATAGAGGAATAATCGCCTGGACACACTTAACGATTATACCCCGTACGTTTCAGGATGACAGGGTGCAGTAGAAGTGCCTCTCATATATTAGCAATTTAAAGTTCTGAGTGGCACTGCAACTGTTATGGGTAGGCGTGTCGCTTAGAGCAAGCGCAAGACAATTTCACCCTATAAAAAATTGCTAAGGATGCAGAAGTGCTTCTACAAATTTTCTTACTTAATATTAGGGCAAACCTCAACGGCAGACGTACGGAATCTTCAAGCTAAAAGGAGGTTATTTTAAGTAAAATCGACTTTTTTAAATAATTATCTAAATAACTAAAGCATAACCTCTATAATTATAAGAAGGGCCTTAGAGTAGGATAACGTTATGCTGTCGTATGTTGTCGTAATGGCAGTATCAACACCCACAGCCCAACTTTACCCACTGTTGAAAAGTAAATTTTGAAAAAGTTAGAAAATGTCATGTTGGAATTATGAGATAGTCTGATAGTTATATGCATTTACGAGGAATAAAACTGTAGTGAAATAAAAAACTTTATCCTAAAGGTTAATGGTAAATGTATTCAAATGTATATTTATAAAGAGTAACAGTAAAGTAAGTGAAAGAAAAAAATTAGGTCAGCAGAATCCTACTTCTACTTTTCTTTCCATACAATGAAATGGTCCTTATATAAAACTAAGTCGATCAGCTCTAAAAAAACTGACCAAGAAATTGACTATGCCAAAATTGTTTTTAAAAAAAGCCTAATGGTTCTTAAGACAGTTTCCCTGTATGTCATACTTTTAGATTTTCCCATACTGTCCCAGTTAAATACTGTATAGTAAGTACTAAATGTGAATGCGATATTTTCATTATAATGTACACTGAGTGCTGACGTGATCGTAGAAATAATATTGTCTGGTTCTAATTTTTATGTACACGGTGTCTTAGAAGGTTAAACAAAACAGTAATGAAAAGAACAGCACCATTAACACTTATACAACGTTTGACCCATTGACGTATATGTAATCAAAATTTTCCAGCAAAGAACCCTCAAGATATGTCCAATCGTTTGATTTATACGCGTCATCGTTTCAAATTGGTAGGCAGTAGCTGTAATAATAATAAGCAACATGAAGTGAATCCAGTAGATTATTAAAAGGCTAGTTCATCCATCACATTGATACTTTAATATCAATTTGATGCCCATTCACGTTGAAACCTGCTAATAAGACTCTTCATTCAATATTTAATTGATTTTTTTTTTTGTTGTTTGGTACGGTCAAGTGTTGTTCTCTTGTATTTGCTGCCCACAATTGCGTCTTCGATTATAAATGAAATATACAATTAAAATACATTTGAACACTCTGTAATGGAAATACATATTAATTACTTTGAACTTTATGCTTAAACAATTTGTAAAAGCCCTACAGTTATCATTTTTTTAGATTTTTATACACGTTACGAAATGTGTGAAATCTACATGAATAATTAATTATTAACAAAATTCTACTCGGCATTGTATACAATAATAGTTCCTAGTTCTTATGTAAATCCTTAATCTTGTCTTTGTATTTAATTATATATCTATTCACCAATCTAGTTAAATTTCATGACAAACTCAATTCAATTATTCAGAATATAACGCACCGAGTTTCTATAGAGCCTTGATTGCCTATGAATGGAGAGATTACTGCCAATAAGATTAATGCTATTGTTTCCGTATGAGGCGAAAAGGTGTTACTTTAATCAAACATATCCTGATCTCTCACGCCCATGTTACCTACCTTACTTATTTCTGCCGCCAAGCAGTACTGCGCTTCGGTTTTGACTGGTAAGGGTGCTGGTGAAATTATAAGCACATGGGATTTGTCAGGGTGACAGGCGATTCGAAGCTCTGAGTGGCACTACAACTGATATGAACAGATGTGACGCTTACCTCCAGGCGCACAACTTGTTCGTCCCATCACTTGTTAATATAAAAAAAGTTAAAATTCCGCGGCCTGTATGTAATTTGGCTTTACCAAATTCTGTTATAGCTTCATTTCGTATGCAGTAATAAACCTTGTCACAATAGAGTGCTTTAAAAATATTTTAAAATTATTATCAAGTATCTTTGATACAGATTCAGAGTGATAAAGATATTCATGATTTATTCTAGGTTTAAAGTAACATACGCCTTGATAACGTCTTTTTTCTTGTTTTTTTTTTATAACGTCAAGTGACGGGTCGAACAAGTCGTGCGCGTGATGGTAAGCTACACGCCTGTCCATAACAGTTACAGAGCCACTCAGAGCTTTAAATCGCAAATATCTGAGGGGCACTACCACTGCGCCCGTCACCCTGAGACATAAGTTGACAAGTCCCATGTGCGTGTAATTTCACCAGCACCCTTACCCTTCAAAAGTGAACAAAAATAGGTAAGGTGGCTGTACTACCCTGGATGAACTCTTTCACAAGGAGCTCTACTGCTACTAAACTCTCTACTTTAACGGTGTTCTTACACCTAAATAATATCTATCCAGTCACGCCTTGATAAAGTTCAAGTTATAACGTTCAGGGAACAAGTCTGCAGGCAGGGAATTCTACCCCATAGCCGTTCGCCATATAAATGTGGAAGCGTAACGCTTCGTGCGAATCTTTGGAATATCCACAACATAGGGGTGGAATCCAAGCCTACGTCTAGTCTCCCCGATGGAAAGGGGAAGACGGACTTAAATCGTTTAATTCCATCACATACTCTCCGTGATATACCCTGTAAAATACCGATAAACAGGCAACTTTACGGCGGTGTTCAAGGCTCTGCAGTTTCGCCTCTACTAATCCCGCATTTTGTATCGCCTTTCCAACTACACACCACTTAATGGAGTAGGTGTACTAAGTTTTATGGTACATTTTCGCGTCGTGAAATATGTTTTTATTAGCCATGACTATAGCCAACAAACACAAGCAATATGAAGAAAGTACAAGGAATAAATTAGATGTCTTTTTCGATTTTTTAGTTTTTTTAGTGTTTGAAAAAAATGAAATGATGTCATGTCATTTTTTTTGCATTGGACGTTTTAATAGAATAGAATTATAATAGACTCATATAATTTGATAGTAACATTTTCACTTAGAATTGGTTAATATATACAACATAACGTGTTGATTTGCCCAACCCAGTACTTTAGAATTGGACAATCAAATCTGCCTGCAACGATTTTCAGGATGGTGTTGTGGATACTTCTGACACGAGTCATAAGCGATACTATATTTTTCCGCATTCGTGTCGTGAACTTGCGCGTCTGCGAACATGCCTGATGCACTGTACCATCTTGGAAGTCGCAACAGCATCCTGAAATCGTTATTATTGACGTCCTCCATGGTCGAGTGGCTTGCACACCAGTTTTCATGACGTCGCCATCTCTGAGATCCCGGGTTCAATCCCCGGCCGGGTCAGTGTAGAAAACTTTTATATATTGTCTCGGGTCTGGGTGTTTGTGGTACCGTCCCCGATTTCCATAACACACTGCTTTAGCTACTTACTTATACTTACTTATGTGATGTTGACTAATATTTATTTATATTGAACGCGCAGGGCGTTATAGGCTTCGAATAAAGTAATTTTAACATCGATGGAGCATCTCGCGAACCTGCGGACCAGCCTATTGCATCTCACTGACACCGCCCTACGCTTCCATCAATATATTATGTTAAGTAATTACATCCACTAGAAATACCAATTTTAATTATTTGTTACAGCAAAATGATTCTGACGACGAGCAATGCGCTTTGAGTGACAAATGGCAGTACGAGAGGAAGTCGCGGCGATGGTCCCGCGTCGTCGAGATAACACCGCAAGCGCAACACAGGCTGCAGGTAATAATAATAAAATAACAAAAACAATATATCGGAGAACCACACCCATTACTGTATTACGAATTTCCCTAGTACAAGTATTATGAGTCACAGAGCAACGAAATTCTCTTTGGATCACAACCCAGAACATAGGAACCTCAGCTAACGCCCACAACACTAACACGTATTAGGATACAGAGATTGTCAAATAACACCTTCCACATTACTTATAATCAATAATCGGAATAGAGTTTTCCAAATGAATAGATAAATATGCAGTGTACAAGGGATGACATGGAGTGGTGAAAACCACCATATTGTCATTATTTACTTTATTCAAATTAAGGATTACCTGAAATAGTTTTACTGCATCGTGGAACAAAACTATTCACTTAGAAAGCTTAAGTTGGATTTTAAAGTCAAACAACTTACATAAACGTCTAAATTGGGAATGGGGTAATTTGCATAATTACTAGAGAAATATCAGTGTTCAACTTGAATGAATGAACGAATGAATAAATAAGCCAATATTAACACAAGGAGTGCCGTAAAAAATACGAAATAAAACAGTTTTAATAAGAATTGGGTTTTACTGAACATTAGTAATACCTTCATCTAGGTTGTTGTTGTGTTAAATGAAATAGAATTTTTTTCTTGTAGTATAGCATTTTTTTTATTTAAGAGCAAGAACTTGGCTTGGTGATTTAATTACATGGTTTTTGGCTATAAATATAACACAGGTCCATGCCTGTCATGTGTATGAATAAGTTATTACTACATGAATATTCCGGTATTCATTCCAAACCCTCGATCCTTGTACTATGGAAATATAGGGCTCGATTATTGTGAACTTTATAGCTGATATAACAAAAATAATTTTGGTGACTGATGAAGAAATAAAACAAAAATGTTTTAGCAGTGACAAAATTTAATTGAACCCATTCATTTTTCAATTAACTAAAATTTACTTCACAATCTCTTTAGTAAACACAGCTGCCTATTTCGCTATTTGTATGATTTGGTATATTACTAAAAAGCACATTGTTAAGTCTTTACCAGTTGTATCTTTCATAAGATTTCTTATTTATGTCATTGATATTTAAATAAGTAATTATTTACAGTCGTAATAACGAAGCATGTACATTGTTCAGCAGCTAAGAAAGCTTTATTAATTTATAATTACTGTAATACAGAGTGTTTTTTTTTTAATGGAACAGGAATTTTTGAAAATTGGGAGTTTTTCATGCAAAATGTTATTAAATTTGACCAACTTTTGCTGTCCCGATTTTTTTCGTCCCATACAATGAAAATCATCCTTATAAGAAACTGAGTCTATCGGCATTAAAAAAATGTAAATTTTATTAATTTTGTATGATAAACATTTTATGAAATTTGACCAACTTCTGCTACAATGAAATGATCCTTACATAAAACTGAGTCGATCAGCACAAAAAGTAATCAATTTCAATCACGCTTGACCAAAAAATTTACTGTACCAAAATTGTTTTCACAAAATGCGCTTAATGGTTCCTCAGACAGTTTCCTTGTATCTTCTGTGGTTTCGGATTTCCCCATACTATCCTATTTAAAAAAAATGTATATACCTATATTTAGTAGCAGTAGAGCTCCTTGTGAAAGTTCGTCCGGGCAATTACTGCGACCTTACCTGTTTCTACCGCCAAGCAGTAATTTCAACATAACTGCGTTTCGGTTTGGAAGGGTGCTGGTAAAATTACAGGCACATGAGACTTGTCAAATTATGCCTCAGAGTGACGTGCACTGTCGCAGTGCCCCTGAAATCTTTGCAATTTAAAGGTCTGAGTGGCACTACAACTGTTACGGATTACAGACAGGCGTGTCGCTTGCCACCACGCGCACGACTTGTTCGTCCTATCACTTGGTATTATACAACAAAGTCACTGAATAATCTGCTACACCTATTATATGCTTAAATGCAGAATACACTAAAAGACATTTAGAGGGATGCTTAAAGAAAAGGTTAAATCACGATAAGTATGTTCATATGAAACTCTGACCACATTTCATTTGAAAAAAGAATGACTTCAATCATCTTTTGATTTCTATTAACGGACTGGAGTATGTGGCCAGTGGTACATAATTACCGTTCCTTTAAATCACCATAAGTATGTTCATATGAAACTCTGACCACATTTAATTTGAAAAAATAATGACTTCAATCATCTTTTGATTTCTAATAACGGACCGGTGTATGTGTCCAGTGGTACATAATTACCGTTTCTTTAAATCACGATAAGTATGTTCATATGAAACTCTGACCACATTTAATTTGAAAAAAGAATGACTTCAATCATCTTTTGATTTCTAATAACGGACTGGAGTATGTGGCCAGTGGCACATAATTACCGTTTCTGCCAATCACGATAAGTATGTTCATATGAAACTCTGACCACATTTAATTTGAAAATTGAAAAAGAATTACTTCAGTCATCTTTTGATTTCTAATAACGGACTGGTGTATGTGGCCAGTGGTACATAATTACCGTTTCTTGGGCCAAGCGTCCAATCAACAACCCCTGAAGACGCCTCGTAGAGAGGAGAAACACGTATCGGGTTGTTTTGGCGGTGGTATCTGTAACTGGAGTTAGCTTGTGTTATCTGTTTTATTAATTTTATGGAGCGGCAGGGTGGGAAATAATAAATGCAAGAAAAAAATATTCAATATAAGCGCAGCTATTTTGCACGATTTAACCTCCATTTTAATTTACTTCCGTTGTTATTAACGTCTGAGGTTATTAATTAATGTAAAATTTGTCTCAGGTGATTGCCGCAAGGGCTCTTGCAGAGAGAGAGGCTCGCGAGGCTCGTGGAGAAGTCGAGGACGACGAAGACGAAACTCTCCCTACCATTAGAGTGGGTCTAGTCGATGCCGATGGGCGTTATACTGATGTTGAGCCAGACCTGTAAGTACCGCAAATGAAACAAAAAAGAAGCATCTTTTTGACTTCGCTGTAGTCGAGTAACGAGTTCAATCATAGTTCATTATCACCAGAACTACCATTGGATAGAGTAATAAAACCTTTAACCATCTTAGTTTCTCGAACTTAGTAGTGTAACGTGATACAAAAGACTATTAAACTTGCTTGACACTTGCGAAGTACACAGTAATAAGAAATTTAATAGAGTTGTATTTTAGTCTCTTAGGATTTTTTCTAACAAATTTGTTATTCATTTTAAACATCTACCATCTCCTCCTCTCTCCTGTCTTTTGCTATGCTTCTTTATTTTTTAGTATTAAACAGAATGAAATTTTGGTTTATTTATCAGACGCCATTTCATTAAGTTATTTTGTAAGCAAAGTAATTTAATAAACACCGTGAAACCAAATTCTCAAACATATTATGTAATTGTTAAATTTTTTGGGTACAAGTAATATTCACAAAAGATTAATTGAATAATTTCTACCTTTACATACTCAATCTATTTCGAAGTCTTGCACTATAAAAAAACTTAAAGAAACAAAAGTTCCAAACATAAACAAAAACATTTTATATAAATGTCGTTTGTCGCCAATTCTCACGATGTTTTCCTTTACTGTAATTTGTTACATGAAGAAAAACGTTTACGATCACTGCTTCTTTCTTTACTGTTTTTCTAATTCTGCCACTGCAGCTGCGCCACTACTATTTTCGCACAATACTTAGAAGCGAAGCCGCAGTGCTACTGCAGCGTTTCTGCAAGTGTCTAATTTGAAGGCGCTTTAACTGTCCCAAAAAAGATTTGTTTACAAGTGAACATTTTAACTAGCCCCACTCCTTATTCTGTTGACTCTTTTTTTTAACATTTTCTTCATTATGAAAGCATGATTTAAGCGTGAAAAACGCAGTGTGTTCTCGTCTATATAAATACCCGAAATTAAACCCGCCAGAGTGTGTTTCATGCTTTAGCTCTACTAACAAGACCAAGCAACCTGCAGACGGCCGCTACTGATCGTCGTTGACTGCCCGCGGTGGTGACACAATTAACGTACGACAAAAGATTGACGTGGTCTATCTTGGCTAAATTCGAGATTTCATAAGAACACATAAGAGATTTTCATTACAATCATGTACGAGACTAATATGGAAACTCTACACCATCTACAAGTGCATAACGAATTTTACAACTTTGAGTTATATTTCCTTCAATGCGGTGTCACAGGACTTTTTCGATACAAAAGAGCATTCCATGTTACCGAAATGTAGGTGAATAACCGTACGGACATTCGGCCCCTAGTTAAATGCGGTGAAGTAAAAATTCGCTGCCTGGAAAGCTTGTTTTTAAAAGACAGAAAAGTCACAATCGCAAACGATAAATTGGTCGGGTATCATATATTGAATATAATGAGATCTAAATTTTTATAAGAAAAAAATTGTGTATTATAAAATAATGTAAAATTATCTATAAATATTTTTAAACATTATTTCAGTATAATTTCGCTAGGTACGGTGTTATTGTACGTAATATTTTTTTAATGCGATCCATGTTTAAAGGTAAAAACCTCGATATATTATTAACGAAGCCAACTAATTACAACTTACTCTTGACTAAGTGTGTCATCACGTAGCCAAATTTGTTATTGAGTGGCACTGCTCACAAGATACTATTGTACTCTCTAGTTCACATCTAAATTTTGCAGTAGTAAAGCTCCTTGTGAAAGAACTCATCCGGGGAAGTTCTTCCACCTAGCCTGTTTCTCCCGCCAAGTGGCAGTGCAAGCATTACTACATAGGGCGCACTATAAGGTTCCGGAACTGCCCACGTACATAAACAATATTAAAAAAGTAATTACAACATTTGAAAATGGAATGACCTTATGAGCTTACCTTACCAGCCTACAGTCCCAACTTGGCACCTTGTGACTTTTATTTATTTCCAAAAATTAGGAACCTGTTACGCGATCAAAAATTTTCAACAGCTGATGAGGCTGGCGAAGAGTATGAAAAATATGTTTCAGAGATTGTCACGGAGGAGTGGCATAAATGTTTTCAAAATTGGTTCATTCGCATAAAAAAGTGCATTAACGCTAACGGAGAATATTTTGAAAAACAATAAATTCGTTTCTGACCATTTATAGTATTTTTTCTTATTCATTCCGGAAACTTATTGTACGCCCCACGTACGTGCCGGTTTTGCTGGTGAAATTACAGGCACATGGAACTTGTCAACCTCACGAGTATGTCTTAGAATGACAGGTGCACTGGCAGTGCCCCTCAGATATTTACATTGCAACTTTCAGGAATAGGCGTGTCGCTTACCATAAGGCGCATGACTTGTTCATCCTATCGCTGATATCATAGAAAAAAATCACCGATTTACGTACACTCGCGCATACTACCTATTCTACGTTAGTCCTCAAGGGATCGTAGCCCTCAAAACGTTTCCTGCGAGAATTGGTAGTGCTATTTGTAACTAGAACCAAGATCATATTTTGTGTACGTTTAATGCCTTGCGCAGGCTGTTTCCCCATTCTACAATAATGCATAACATGTTGTTATCCTGTGTCTAGTAATACATCACGATATCACATTTTTTCCATATTACTTTTTTACGCGTGTATGTTTGTTTATGTAAAGATTCTTTTTCCGGGTTATTCTTTGGCAATCCTGACTAATGTGAACTCTGTGGAATTTATAAGGAATGATTTATCTGAAATGAAAGTCAGAGGCGAAGAGGCGAAAGCTCGAGTGGCACTCTACCCGACTAGAGAACTCTCCGGCTGAATATTCCGTGACGCTGTTCCTACGCTCTGTATTCAATATTTTCACCTAATTGTACTTCTCTCCCTTTTATTACGAATTCCGTTTAAGAATAGAAGTGTTCTTGACAAATCATTTTTTAACTTTATCACATTTTATATGAGTACATTGGCTTCGTACTTTTATTAAGCACTATTGTGCAAGGTTGGATGAAGTAGACATTATTTTACCTGACTTAGGCCATAGTCCATCATATATAATGCAACTTGGGTACTATATTTGTCCCCGAGAATAAAATCTTATGTGACATGGTGTCTGATGTTCAAATTAGTAAATCTAGTAATAGCACATGATTCGGATAGATTCGAATCTAATTCTGCCGCCAAGCAGTGATGTTGAGCATTACTGCGTTTCGGTTTTGGAAGGTAAGAATGCTGATGAAATCCAGGCACATGGGACTTGTCAAATTATGTCACAGGATGAAGGGCGCAGTGACAGTGGCCCTCAGATCTTTGCGATTTATAGCTCTGAGTGGCACTGCAACTGCTATAGACAGGCGTATCACGTACCTTTAAGTGCATGACTTGTTCGTCTGTTCGACTGTTTCTGACTAGAGCAGACAATAGCCGTAAATGTGATTTACACCGCAGGGGAGAAACACTTGCATCGCTTTTTGTGCCGACTATATCGCCAAGCAGAATATTGTATAGCTTAAAATAATAACTAACATATTAACATGCCCCGTCTCGAACGTTGTGAAAAACGGTTACAACCTTAAAATGTACCGGGATTTGTCATGTATATCTTTGTCTTATTCTGTAATAGCAAAATAATCTGAGAGCGAAGAACATCGTAAACTAATATTTCTCTATTTTCTATGCTTTATAATAGTTCTGCGATTACAATGCTATCACCCTCGTATCGGATACGCCTAGAAACCATTATCAAACATTTCAACCAGTCATTCACAGACTGTCAACCAGTTTGAAAAGAACTCTAGGAATTTTTTTTTCGAAGAAGTAAACACAGGAAATAAAAGGCCCTTTTGTATTGGACGTATAATAAGAGACAGGTGAAATCTTGCTCTTTTGTATCTAATGTTTCAATCGACCCTTTGCGCAATCAAATGCCTAAGATTGGGGCGTGAAATCTTCAAGAAGGTACTGTTACATTCTCATTAATGCCCCGGTACTGTGATTGATAAGACAAATTGTATGACGGGCCCATTATATTATCTTTATTCGATTGATGTGACAAAGTATTTTAATTGAAGTATTGAATGCCGAGAGACTTACGAAACTCAGGTCAACAGTATATTGTAAATTTTACTTACAATCCAGTTTATATTTTTAAAATTAAATAGATCCATATATCAATTCTTAGATTTTGAGATTGCAACACAATAGAAATAAAACTATTTCTTCGTGTCTAAATCGCGTGTATTTGCGTTTTTCCAATTAACCAAAGTTTCGGCCCCTTTACAGATCCCATGGACACGTCTGACTGATTTAAAGAGAACAACAAATATACGCGTAAAAAAGAAGTATACCAAAAAATAGTTTCTATTTCAAAAATATTTCGTACGCAAAACGCAATAATACCTATCCTTAGGTTTCCTGCACACCTTTTATATCGACTTTGTTTAAATACACATATACTACATAAGGGCTCTCGAATTATAAAATGACTATAATTAAGTCCCCAAACCATTTGTTCTACTTACTATTTAGGTACTTAGCCCATCACGTTTCTATTGGATTGCCAAATCACAAGTAATAATGATAGGCTGCAATAACAGGGCTTGGTCTCTTTTCTAGCGTATGAGGAAAGCATTGTAAGATCTTAGACATGAATTTTGACATTGGTGTTGCGTTTTTTATACGTAACAAACAGAGGAGTTCACTCCATCTGATGTTGAATGGAAATTGGAATCCAAAAGTGAAGGAGGAATTTTGACACAATAATTGACTAACCTAACCACCTCCACCACGCATGCCTGCAAAACTTTACTCATGATCAATTCATCATCATCAACAACAGCCTATCGTAGTCCACTGCTGGACATAGACCTCTCCCGTGATCCATTGATAAACAGCAATCGAGAATTGAACACTTTAACCCTCATCACAAACGCATTACACCTGTCATTGGCGGGTACAGGTATCCTCTAAAGACAGGATTTAGCTCATAGCCTGCCACGCTGGCACAGTGCGGTTTGACAACTTCACATGTTTATCCAAAGATTTGTGAATGTTATTCGATAGGTTGCATGACGTAAATATTGAACATTTCAAATGTAGATACATGATGGTGTCGTTCACTCAAATGCTTTCGAAGACTAAATGGTTCTATAATTAATTTTTCTATAATTAAGTTGGAAATATAATTTTAGATCATAATAATAGTGTGTCTGTTTTAACCCAACCTATAATACAAGGTTCAAAAAGGGGTTGTATGGCATACAAACAACTAAGTTAGGTACATAGGAAAAAAAGTTAAAACACGTTGATTTAGTCATACAAAATCAACCAGATAATGAATTTTATAAGAAAAATTGAAACAATTTTAATAATTTTCATTCAATTATAACAAACAAGGCGTTGTATATAACGAACGATTCATAAATTTACAAAAAGTATTTACAATATCTAATTTTTAGCATCTCATTTCAATGTCTAGCTAGAATGTTAGGTACAATTTATAATTGGCCCCACGTCTATTAATTTTTAAGTATTTCTTTTTTGCTTGTACCTAATTGTTGTGCCATAAATAAAAAATCTTCTTTCGACGTTTGGCACATAATACAAAGTATAGCTTAATTATGTTTTAGATATAATCAACAGTGCACACGTCGCCAACAAACTGGACAGCAGTTTGGTTAGTTTTAGTATTGGATTGTTTTATATTTTTTAATTATAGCATTAATAAAAATAGCAGGGCCTCGACAAACGCCAGAAGCAGAGCCATAACCTCAGCACATTGCGTTGCGTCAGACCCAATAACCTACTTTAAGGGCGTAAGGCGTTTTAGAGCGGAAAGCTCTAATTCAAGATTAATTGTCAGTATGTGAAACTGACGCGTTAATAGGCTAACGAAACAAGTTTCTAACTTCGGAAAAGCGTAAAAATGTTCTTATTCACACACATTAATCATTACGGAGTAAATTAATTTACTTTTTCAAAACCGTTTTAATTTCCTATTTGATTTAGTCGTTTAAAGTCAAGTTCAAAGAGAGAAAACAAGAATTAATTTCCAATAAATATGTTTATGCTTTAGATCGTTTATTGCCTCGGCGTGACCTACAAAGCTACAATTTCAATTTATCAAAGAAATAAGGTTTTACAGTACGGTGACATTTATCCGAACTAATACTACAAATGCGAAAGTAACTCTGTCTCTTTCTAGCGTTTTTACGCCTAAGCCGCTGAACCAATATTGAAGAAGTTTGGTATAGATACAGATGAGACCTAGGAGAAGGACATAGGCTACTTTTTGTCACAAATTTAAATTTTAAAGGGAGTGAAATAGAGGATGGAATTTTGTATAAGAACCAATAAAACTATTCAAATTAGTATAGTACAGTAGGCTACTCGAAGTGATAATTCTACTCAGACGAAGTCACGGGCTCCTTTCTTTTCACCAGTCTTTTCGTTAAAAATAAGAGATGAGAAAAAATAAAAGTAAAACAAATAATAATAATGTATCCAATTACATAGATACATATTACTGGCCGATATATCAATATCAGACTGCGTGTTCTGATATTATGAAATTATGAAAAATACTAGAATAGTTTTACTAATATACAACCCTTATACAATAAAATTGATTAACCGCTGAGCCACTAAAATGTTTTATATTTTTAAAACGGTTTTTCAGTTATTCAAAAGTTCAACACTACCGTTACTTTTAATTAAATAAACATTCCACATTATATGACGACGGAAACGATTCAAATCTACGTGGAGATGTTACAAAGTTTACGATGTCATCTGAGAATAGGTAAACACGTAATGAGAAAACTTAAAGTGCCATCCCTTGTAATGAACAAATATGATGCACTATGTTGAACAGGTGGGTTCAAAACGACTAATGAAAAAAAACTTAGCAGAGGCGTTTCCTATGATGTGCCAGGCAACCATACCAATTACCTGGTCTCAAACTAGGGAATTCTCTGTACTATGAGTACCAGAGTAACGGAACTCACTCTGGGACACTTTCCAAAATATCCAGACCAGAAACAATGTGGAAAAGTTAATTTCCCAATATTGTCCTACCGGCAATTTAACCCAGGACTTATTCATCACAGTATAAATTGTTGAGCAAGCGAGATCTTCGTATTAATTCGGCATAAAATGGGCAAATTTTCGTTAGCAACATTCTTTCTAAGGCCCCGCGTATATTAAAATGTACTTAACATGTGAAGTAGTTCAGACCCAGACAACATTATTCCGATGATCACGTAAACGCCCAGTGTACTTCATTATGAACAGATTATATTTTGGTCAAATGTCTAATTCCCTAAAGCCGCCATATTTCCGTATTATCGAATCTGATTGGATAGGAAGAGCAAACTGTGATCACATGACATCCGTCAACTAATCACAGATTAGTTGTCAAAATATCTTGTGGAAAATGACTCACCCGCAGGAATAGCGTAAGTTTATCAGGTTTATTCACTGAAATCTTTAGTACATTCGTATAGAGTTTTAGTTAAAAATAACAAACAGTAAACTACAGAAAACTTTATAATTTAGAACCTAAGCATGCATAGCTATTTTTAATTTAGCAAAATAAGAATCTGTACATTATAACGCACACTAAGCATTACTAAGTGGAAAATAACGTATATATTTTTCATAATCGTAATTTTTTTTGTTATATGTTACGCGATAACTCAATGTTTGTGAACGGATTTTGATGATTCTTTTCTTTCTTTTTTGTTGGGAAGAGAGTACGTCAGTAGTTGCCCCATTTGAATTTAAAGAAAATATTCCACCTCTAAGGGTGGCAAGATAGGGGATGAATCCGGTATCGCGCACTGTCTGGTAACCGGTTTCAATAAAACTTGGCAAGTAGATGTAATTCCACGAACTTTTGAGGTCGATTTTTTAGTACTCTGCATTGAGATTATTTAATTAAAAAGAATGTGAAGAATACTATCATATATACATATATTTATTTTTATTGCCTATCTTATTTCATAAACGCCGATTGTGCATTTAAATGAACGCAAAATATCGCATTCAAATTTAGCGCAATGTATATTACGTGACCTTAGAGTATCTAGAAAAATACTTTAAAAAATCCAATTTGCGAGTTTCATACAAAATTAAGGGCATACTTGCGTGAGCCTGAAGCATATAATTGTATTTGCACATTTTAATGTACAATGGGCGTTTAGCGCTTCTCCAGTTTCATTTTGCTGGGCCTTAGGAGGATAATGCCCTTTCGGGAAGTTAGCTATATACCTACCAGTATAATATTTATACTAATAAACAGTACATTCACTATGCAGCAGTCAATGACATTAATAAGTTTTGAGATATAAGTATTCAGTCAATAATCTTTACTACTTGCATGGAGTACTATTACTCAACCGTCTGTACAGATACCACCGTTATGACTGTTACAGTAGGATGTTTAGTAATTGTCAGCATATTTGTTTTACATTCCTGTCGATTGTATACATGGGTGTCGAATCAGTTAAATCCAAGATGTTTCACAGTCAGTTCTCCTTCTTTAAAATGCACAGTACATGTACGCGATGACAGATATCTTTGCAATCACTATATTCTGTTGCAGGCTGAAAGTTCCGGGTCAGGCTCCGTTAATACAGTTACCAAGTAGCGACAAAGAAGACGAAGGCGAAGAAACCGCTACCCGATTCCGCCGAACTGGCTCGGAACGCCTCAGAGACGGCGCTAAAGCATTACTGCGCCGTGTGGAATCTATAAAAACTAGGCGACGAAAACGCCAGAACCGCACAGAAGTTGTCGTTTCTTCCCCACATTTTTTGGATGCCCAACAACAAGACAAATACCCAGATCTGAACTACATTGATATGACACCAACTACGCCGACGGCTTTTCCGTTTCCGGATTTTAATAATTCACCGTCGCGTGTGCCAGTAATCCGCACGCAACCGCCTTCGCCGATAACAACCATGCCTCCATCGCCAATTGCCCAAGCGGAACAAGCGTTTTCACTAAACCCGCCCTTTGGAGATGACAGTTCAAGCTACGCTTCTGATAATAGCATGAGCTCAAGTAATAAGAGCACCAAATCTAAACTGGGCCGAGCTAAAAGAATCTTCCATAGAGGACTAAAGAATAATGATGAACCTGCTGCTCTCAGCGACTCAGAATGTCAACCCGCAAGTTGGAGACACAACTACTTCAAAGATCACACCAAAGACGCCACTCATAAAAAAACTGAGGTAAATTCGCCATCTTGTGATCACCTATTTGTTTTTAATTTTTATTTTACTATTTTCTAATTTTATTACGTAACCAACAGGTTGTTGTTGAGCCTCCTTCTCCAGTGGAATTGAAGCCTGATCCGGCCGTGTTACGTGAAGTGCAAAAGTCACCAGGGCATACTCCGCACCGCCGCCAGGCAATCAGAACTAGCTCCCTTAATCTGGGCAAAGACGGGCAAAAGTGAGTTATTTTGTTATTTCAATTTTAGATATAATTGTACTCAGTTTCTAGTAACTTTAACATTTAGTTTGGTCAATTCAACGTTTTGGAATTTATTGGGGTTTAGGAAATGTAATTTAGTTTTGTGTCGATTTAAAATTGATTCACGAAATTAACGTTAATTTAGATATTTTAATAAATCTAATCACGCGACACTTGTGGAAACTGTAGCCCACTCCCATGTCCCAGTCGCCAGAGCGCTCGAGAACCGCAAAAGGCTGAAATACGACGAGCTAGCTTAGTACTACAGCTTTCTGCCTTTTGCGTTTGAAAGTCTGGGCCCCTGGGGGCCACAGGCAAATCTTCCAGGGGACGATCTGTTGGATAACCTCGTAGAAGCATCCGGTGACCACAAGTCTGGAAGTTATTTCCGCCCAAGGAAAAGTTTAGCTATTTAAATGGAAAATGTTGCCAGCCTTCTGGGCACGATGCTCCAGGGTATAGCCATCGAGGAAAATTTGTATTTATAAACTTTCAAAAACTATATTATATTATATTTATATTAAAATTTAATACAGAATTAATGATGATTAATTCTGTATTAAATTATTTCATTGTCCATGAATGATTTCGTTGCGAGTTTCATAAAACGGTTTTATATTAACTAAAGTAGAGCAAATCTCTACCGCTAACACAATTACAATACGCGTGAGTTTTCAATATTGAACCAAGCCCACTTGCCAATAGCAGAAATCCATTACGATATTTCCAATCTTCTACATAGGGCGCACTATAAGGTTCCGGAACTGGCAATTTACATAAACAATATATAAAAAGTAATTACAACATTTGAAAAAGGAACTCTTTGGCTGTAGAATACAGTTTGTTTCATTTGACTGTCACTTGTTTTTACATTGTGCGTCATTTTAGAACTTCGTTGTCTATATCACCATGGATTTAACTCGTGAAAATTTTCGTAGTATGATTTTCTACGACTTTAAGTGTAATTTAACAGCTCAGCTCGGCTTCAAACTACTTTTGGCGACGAAGTACCATGCAAGACGACTATTTATAGATGGTTTGCAGAATTCAAACGCGGTCGTGTGAATCTCAGTGACGAATTTCGTGATGATCGCCCGTCCACTGCTGTACACAACAAAAACATAGATGCTGTGCGCCGTATGATCAAAACATATAGGCATGTGACATACCATGAGATTCGGACATCTTTAGGCATAGGCATGAGTCAAATACAATCAATACTACACAAACATTTGAGTATGAAAAGGACAGCCTTTTCCGAGACCGAGAGCACAGGCTCTCGGTGCATCCCACACAATTGGACTGAGGCTCAAAAAACGGATCGCGTCACTTGGTGCAATGCCATGCTTAGCAGATTCAACGAAGGGGCGTCTAGTTTGGTGTAGGACATAGTAACAGGTGACGAAACATGGATTTATAATTACGATCCCAAAACAAAGCAATCGAGCGTATGGGTCTTTCGAGATGAGCCGAAACCAACCAAAGTGGCGTGCGTGCAAAGTGCCTCTAAGCGGATGATTGCTTCTTTTTTTAATAAAACTGGACACGTGGCTACTGCTGCTTTGGAAAATCATTGTACCGTGAATAGTGTAATATTCACGGTAGTAGTAATGTAATATTCACAAATTTCGTAAAAAAAACCGTAAACACCGTATCATCTTGCGCCACGATAATGCCTGTTCTCACATGGCCAGACAGACAAATGAATTTTTGAAAGTGAACAACGTTGGCCTTATGAGCCATCCTGCGTACAGTCCCGACCTGGCACCTTGTGACTTTAATTTATTTCCAAAAATTAAGAACCACTTACGCGGTCAACGATTTTCATCACCTGAAGACGCTGTCGAAGAGTATGAAAAATATGTTTCAGAGATTGTCACGGAGGAGTGGCATAAATGTTTTCAAAATTGGTACATTCGTATGAAAAAGTGCATTAACGCTAACGGATAATATTTTGAGAAACAAAGTCATTTCTGACCATTTATAATATTTTTTTCTTATTCATTCCAGAAACTTATATTGCGCCTCACGTATAAGTAAAATTTAGAACCTCTACGTTCATCGGAAACTACTTATATGGAGATAGCAGTTCAAGATATTTTACGAGTAGAAAGCAAGTCATTACGCACTAAAACTATTACTTGAACGGAGTTCATTAGTCTCTCGGCAATAATGGACGCGAGTAGCTTATTCGCATGTTAATGTGTTACACGTTGAACTAATGTGCAAGATGTTGTATTTTAACTGTCACTTATAATAAATTAATGCCTCTTGCTAGAACACTCGATACGCTGGATAATTAAAAGCGCTTCTAATTGAATATGACAATCTATTCGCTTAGCTCAGCTTTATTGTAGCATTCAGGTCAACTCGTCAATCGTTACGACACTACAGGAAGTTATCTAGTAGTCGTTACTTGAAACGTTTCACTTTTAATTTTTGCTAAAAACGATTGAAACAAACGCGTTTGATGAGGGTTTTGTGTTATAATTTATCTGATATACACGTACACTTCTTATCGTATCGATGGCATACACTGTAAGGCTGATAATTGACTGCGTGTGAAGTTGGTAACGATTTCATGCATTGCCTGCATGCAATTGACCTTTTCTGCATGAAGTCGGTTTCGACTTTTTGCAGTTAATGCGGGAAGCCGTTATCAACTTCATGAGGTCTCGCGTAACAACTTCACACATTAACTGCATGCGGTCGAAACCGATGCAGCTGCAATTGAACGTAGTGCGGGGAGGCGCCTTTCGCGAACCCTTTTGATATACACACTGAGTAATAACAAACAATCTTTTACATGTACAGCCAGAGGAGTTATCGCATTTTCAGCGTACTCGCCTTAATTTTAGTAACAAAATGCTCAATACTTTCAGGTTCCGCGACAGAAGCCTGAAGCGCGACAAATCGGCATCGAGGAGCTCTGAGCTCGATAGCAGCCCTAACTCGGCTGGATCGCGATCTCAAGACGGAGACGTAGACCAAGATGAAGATGAAGATGGCTTCGATCCCAAAAATAAGAAGTGAGTCAAAATATTGAAAACACTGATATTATTTACTATGATAAAATTATAATGTACATCTACGTATCATATGAATTAAAATCGAATGCACACGCGAACGTAATAGAAATAAGCTAATGCGAAATTTTCATAGCTAAGCGAATTTTGAACATTGCTAACACTTAAGAGACATAACTTTTTGCAGTTTAACATAATGAAATTTAAAAAACATTTTATTGCTAGTTAATTCTAAAAAGTAAAACAATTTCTAGCAAAGAAATATTCAATATGCCAACGTTAGGATTTTTGTTTTGGAATCATTTCTTTCTGACAAAAGACGTTCGTTGTCAATTTGTCCGCCATTTAATTCAATCAATTATCTGCATGGTCTTTCACCTACTTATTAAACAAATCCAGTATGTCTTTGCAAATGAACGTCGCAAACCATAGTTTCATAATTATGTCGTTTAGTTTTTGTATCTTATTGTGGTTTTGTTTATAATGATAAAGGTTTTTTGACATAATATATATGGATAATAAACAAAACCTACCAATGTCGTTTATTAATATTTATGTAAATATATATAAACGACGTTATGCCTTGAAATTAAAATAGTTATGACACCAATGAAGATCTCACTGTTGGTTGTCGAACATCGTAGGCTAAATTAATTTTTACCTTTCTTACAGAAATAACTTAACAAGATGGTACTCGTTCCGATCTTCATCTGCAATGAATGGTGGTCCTAAAGCCCAAAACACTTTACAACAATCGTCTCCCACCAAAGAAAAGGACCCTGAGGCTTACTGTAAGTAAAACCTAAAACCCTAAAAACTAAAAAAAAGTAAAAGCCATAACGACGATAAAGATGAAAATTAAAAACATAAGAGTTATAAGTAAAGTTATGTTTTATTCTGCAGTATCTCGGCCAATGTCCTCGCTCTCTTGCGGCCAGCTCCACATTTTGCGCAAACTAGCATTGCTGAGGCTAACAGCCTGCATGGAACGATACTGTCCATCGCACAAGTCCGGGTGGAATTGGGAACTTCCGAAATTGATCCGCAAAATCAAGTCCCCGGATTACAAAGGTAATATAAACACACTGGATTACTTGTACTCCATAAATTTATAAGAGCATTTCATGAATGTGGCAAAAAAAATGATGTTGGAAAACAACTGACCTAGATCTTGTCTAACATGAAGATTCCTTATATCCGCATCATTTAAATCAAAAAGTGATTATCATTTTCATAAAAGTTTTGTTCCTTGGAAGTAAATTAAGATAGGACTCTCCGTTCCTAACCATTTTCCAGCACCTGAAAACTTATTTTACGCTTTTTCAATCTGCTCGTTGCATTATGAAAAACCGCAAAATATTGCAAATGAAAAACCGCGGTTTACTTCGGGCTAGCGCAAAGCCTATTTGTGAAACAAAATTATATCGTGAATTAACCATGCTAAATCTTATTACATAAGTTGAATGCTGCGAAAGCGAGTTAAGCTGATGCGATTTAATTAATTTTATATAAGTTTAATATCTTTTGATGTTACTTGTCCGACGATAATTATAACCATAATCTTATGTAAGTTCAAAGGATGTTATATTTGCACTGTAACAAACAAAGGACAAAACACGTCGACTCTCGGTCTATACATGTTTAGAAGTAAGAATGTTGCTTGCGATTCTTTGCGATATTGTGCGTAGCTAATATTTTCCCCATGTTGCACATCTGTTTTGTTTATATTAAGTAGATATGTTCGTATTGGTGATTAAATCTTGCTTCTAGGATTGACATCTTTACAAAAAACTTTTTAATAATTACACAGGAGGGCAGGATACCGCCGCGGAGCCGCAACGACATACCGCGACGTTATTTTATATGAATTTGTGTGAATTCGCACTTTACATTTCATCCGGCATGATCTTATGCAACATTTTTGGTGGTTTACTGCTCCTATGTGCCTTACGTTATACAAAAAACATTATATACTTTGATTTTTACTCAATTGGATTTTTGCTTCATTTCAGACAAAACTGTCTTTGGTGTTCCATTGACGGTGACTTTGCAAAGGACTGGACACTCACTACCGAAACCCATCCAAAGCGCTCTCAACTGGTTGAAAAACAACGCTTTGGATCAGGTATAAGCCGAATAGGTCGTTACGATTAGAACAAAGTTTTTGAATTGGGGAACAAATTTATGATCTTTTAATGTCGTGTTTGCAGATGGGAATCTTCCGCAAAGCCGGAGTCAAGTCCCGCATTGCCAAACTTCGTGTCATGGTCGAGGCAGCCGGTGCGGCTAACGCAGCATTTGCCAATGAAAACATGACAACAATAGACACTGATCAGTCAAGTCTCAGTTTTGACGGGTCACAGGCTCATGATGTAGCTGACTTGGTGAAACAGTACTTTAGGGAACTCCCTGACGCTCTGCTCACTAATAAACTCAGTGAGACCTTCATTGCTATCTTTCAACGTAAGTAGTATAGATTTTGTTCTCAAAAATATTAGTGTAAACCGGTTATTTGTCGACAAATAAAACGGTCATAATTCTCTTTATTCAGATGTTCCGGAGCTGTTGCGACCGGATGCTGTTCAGTGTGCACTTCTGCTTCTGCCAGAGGAACACCTGGAAGCTTTGCACTCTCTGCTGATTTTCCTATCTGATGTTTGTACATTTATTTACAAATATTATCTGTTTTTTGAACACCTGTTCGTAATGTTATGTAATGTTATAAATTGTTTCAAATTATAGGTCGCAGAACAGGCTGAAATAAACCAAATGACTGCATCTAATTTGGCTGTATGCCTTGCTCCTACTTTGCTGAGGCTTCATCACGTACCTCCTACAACTGGTAGTACAAAAGAAGGGAATTCTAACAGGTTAGACAAAAAAAATGTGAAAATAACGGTTTATTCGTTCATAATGTAAGCTCAACGGGGAGAACATAAACTAATGTCCGAATACAAATTTCAGATCGGTGATCGAGAATGTTGCTGACCAAAGGCAAATAAGCGAAAGCCGAGCGGCCCATGCTTGCTTATTGCTTCTCATAGAACACCACGAACAGCTGTTCATGGCCCCGGCAGACATGTTAGCCCGTTGCAAGTTCAACTACTTCGATGAAAGTGTACCAGTAAGAATTACATTAATTGTATTAATTCTTCCTAAATGAAATCCTCAATGGTCTCTGATTTTGTTTTTTTTATATCAGGTTGCATTGGAGGAGTTGGGAGCCGACTTTAGTCAGGATTGGAAAGGGTTCCAACAGGCCTGCATTAAAGCTTTACTTAAAGAAGCCAAAGAAAAGTAAGTTGGACATCCTAAAGCTCTATCATAGATCAAAATTATTACTAACATTCTGTTCTATCTAACGCTTAATATCGCTATAGTATACACACTAGTTGATTCGAAATCAATCAGTTATTATATTAATACATCTATTTAGTTCGAGAACATTATTTCGGTTGAACATCTGTTAAGACTATAAAATACTATTTTATTATACTTAAAATGTTTTCATGCTTTTATAGAGTCGGTGGGAAATCAGCGAAAAGGTAAATGAGTGTGTAGAGCGAAATCCAGTCATCGTTCATGGAATTTAGTGTTCTTATAATTCTGTTCTTTATTAGTTTTACTGTAGTTTCATCTTAAACAACTTTGACAATGAGTAAACTAGTTTAATCATATGCTAACACTATTACACTAACATCAATACATACTAATTATAGTAACGTGTTTATCTCAAAGTTACATTTAGTTACAAGGAATCAGAAGTTTGGTTTCGGTTTTTTTTTTGTAATATGCGTATCTTTTCAAAAACATTATTTTACATTATTACACTTGTTAGGTCAATTAACACAAGAAGGTAATCTTAAAGAACAGGATTATCGATTCACTTTTCATGCACACCATTTTCATTAGTACCTTTGTTCACCAATTAGGTGTTTTGATGTGATTTATTTTATTAAAGAAGGATGGCGAAAGCTGACCCAAAATCAACGAAGAGCCGTTCATGGACTTTGCTAGTATAATTGTACGTTTTAGTTTTTTTGTAGTTATTAACATATTTTGTATATTTTTAGAAGTCCGGAATAAATAAATTGCAAAACAATATATTTTAGAACAGACGCAAGAACACAACGCAATTTATGAAGTTTGACCATAGATTAGTTAACATTCTTGTACGTATACGTCTCATTTCAAGCGTGATGGACTGTTTACCTACCTAAAGAATTGGTTATTTTATAGTACACACAGAAAATACTAAAGGTGTAAAGTAACTAATCAAATAATCAATTAAACAATAATGACTTAAAGTAAAAAATAAAACACAATGTGACAAAATGTATAGACAATATTTAAATGAGAGATACGAAAGTTAGCAAATGAACGTTTTGACAAGAAACCTCTTGACAATGTCAGTTTGAGATTGAGAACTTTAGAGGATGGAAAAAAAAATAAAAGAAAGGAGCTGCCTTAACTACAGAATCAACGTGCATATAACCAAAATTTGAAAGTTACAAGTGGCAGATTTCTTTAGTGTACATCATAATCAAAGTCAAAGTCAAAGTCAAAGATTATTTATTCCATAGGTAAAATAAATTTACACTTGAAAACGTCACATTTAAGCTACTGCTCGTTCAGTACGCTGACCTCCATGAGAAGAACGAGCAAGAAACTCTAGGGATTGCTCTTTTCAAATAAACTTAAATGCTATGGAATACACTTGGAATCAAATTTGTGTGGATTCTGGAGCCATGTCGTCTTTCCATACATCTTTATCTAACACGTAGTCTTCAATTTTGTAATATGATTTTACGATCAAAATATTTTTAATGTAGTTTTTAAACTTAGGAAATGATAACCTTAATATATGCTCCGGAATCTTATTGTAAAAACGTATACAGTTCCCCATAAAAGAGTTGTTTACCTTGGTTAAACGAAATCGTGGTACCATGAGTTTGGACTTAGCTCTAAGGTTAATATTATGGATATCTTCTTTCTTATTGAAATTATGTGTATTTTTACGGGCATATAAAATATTTGAGTAAATGTACTGTGATGCCACAGTCCTGATACCAGTCTCCTTAAACTTTTCTCTGAGAGATACCCGAGAGCCTAGACGGTACACAGAACGAATCGCTCGTTTTTGCAATTCAAATATGGTTTGAATATCTGCCGCTTTACCCCACATGAGAATCCCGTAGGACCTTATACTATGGAAGTAACTAAAGTAAACTAGTCTAGCAGTACTAACATCGGTAAGCTTACGTATTCTGCGGACTGCGTATGCAGCGGAGCTTAATCTGCTGGCCAGAAATATACGATATATGTGGAAACCACTGAAGTTTACTATCTAAGGTCACTCCCAAGAAGACTGCTTTATTAGGTCTTTTTTTATAAGGTTTTTTTTATAAGGTCTAATTTTTCTCCGTTTATTTCTATGCTTGGACTAGTCGATTTTACGTTAGGTAATTCAAATTTAACACATTTTGTCTTCTTGGCATTAAGCAATAAATTGTTAGCATTAAACCAATAAACTACCTTAGAGAGGGTATCATTCATACGGTCATAGTCAATGTCATGTCTGTCTGTTTTAAAAATCAAGGATGTGTCATCAGCAAACAACACTATTTCGCAATGGTCCTTAACAAAGAATGGCAGATCATTAATATAAATCAGAAATAAGAAAGGTCCAAGTATTGAGCCCTGCGGAACACCCATTTTTACTGGAGAACCCAAAGAAGTCACTCCATTTATGTCTACTTTCTGAATTCTACCGTTGAGATATGACGAGACAAGTTTCGACGCCTTGCCATTTACACCGTAATGTTCCAGCTTCCTAATAAGAGTATTATGATCAACGCAATCAAATGCCTTTGAGAGGTCACAGAAAACACCAATAGCGTTCTGGGACCTTTCCCAAGCATCAAAGATGTGTTTTAGTAACGCTACCCCCGCATCGCTAGTCGATCTACCACTAGTAAACCCGTATTGTTCACTATGAAAAATATGATTCCTACCGAAATAGGACAGTAATTGAGTTAGCATAACCTTTTCGAATATTTTACTTAAAGACTAATCTATCGATAAGTCATTATCGACATGCAAATGTATGGCTTGAATGTTGAAACTGTTTTTCTGTGTTTTTTTGTTTCTTTACTTTACTGTAACCAAAGTATGCCTAAACAAACACAAGTCTAATAATTTAATCTCGAGTGGTAAATTATTATAAATGTTAACACGCATTTCCAAACTTTAAAAAATATATATTTTCAAGATTACAACTGGTAATTTATTTAGTAAAAGTCACCAAACTGCTGTGCAGTTTGTTGGCGACATGCGCATTCTTACTTAATAAATAAATAACGCACACTCAACATAGCCCCGCACTAGAGAAACCCTGTGTCGCGGGTGCCATGGACACACACATAGACAACCACAAATTACACCCAAACTCACGAAAGAAATAATTGTAGGCCATACAACTATTTCTCCCGGCCCGGGAATCGAACCTGGGACTTCTGCGTGGCACTCCAGCATGGTAACCGTTTGGCCACGGAGACAGTTAATTATACCTACTTTACTGGTATATAACTTTACATAGTATTAATTGTACTTAATAAATGAAATATAAAAATTACTTTAAGAGGTACGCCTTTAACCTACATTTTAGTACATATTTACGTAACGTCTTTTAACTAACTGTCAAGTACAAGTCTATTCAGGTTTCTGCGGATTCTAGTATTCATGTTACTAGCTTTCTTAAACAAATCAATCTATCAAGCAATTTTAACTAGTAACTTATTTAGTAATAGTCACCAAACTGTTGTGCAATATGTTGGCGACATGCGCACTCTACTTATTGTTTTTTTTAACGCACACACTCAACATTGCTCTACCTCTACCTACTTAAAAGAAATGAACAAACATACACTCAAAAATATAGCCCACCTTCTGACGCAGTCGGGTAAAAAATACTAAAATTATTCATGACGGAGTAAAATAATTTATTTAAATAATTTCGGAGTGACAAATTTCCAATATTTTTTATCATTAACAACAATCATCAAAATATACAAACAAACAGGCAATCCAAAGTAACAAAAGCAAAATTTGGCAAGATTTATAAATAAACTACTTAAATAAGTCTAATCACATGAAATATTTGGGCTATTGTGTGATTTATAGAAAAAAAATAACACATGCCTGTGCAATGTAACATTCGATTGATTTGCATTTTTTCTAAAGCCACATCGCTTAAAGCTGCAGCGTCGCATTTTTATTAATACCTAATTATCTCACTGTCAATATTTTTGTCCAATTTAATTATAACACATGCGAATAATTCAATAGTACATTTGAAAAAACATTTGTTTTAACATTTGATGTACTTCCCTTTGACAACGGTATCATGTACCTCATGTACTGCGAAATGTGCGAAATGGACACGGTTGGCATTTAAGATGACGTTACGTATTTTTGATTCCCGTTTTTGACACAGACCAATGTAATGCTATCTCTTTTGGCTTAAGACGGCACGTAATAGTTAAACATAGACAATAACATGTTTATGTTTTCGAAATGCATCATATACATATAACGTCTGATTTATATATGTCAACGTAACATGTCCTTTAGTTTTCGTAGTCTAAGTTGAGAACACTGCGACCGTTGTGGCAGATTTCTGCCATTTGGGCAGATTTAATTTTTATTCATTTTCATTGCGACCGAAGATGTTAACGTGTTGTATTAAATGTGCAATATTCATCAAGTTCTTTATTATTTTTAGAAACAAAATGAAAACTTGTTTTCTGCTACTACGAACAAACATCTGACCAGGACAATGTTATAAACATAACCTATATCAAGTTTATAACCCCAGTTTCCACAGGCTGTACTCAATTAGCTTTTTTGGTGCTTTGATAATGAATCACAAATATTGATAGGTCTCTTTAATCACGTCGTCAAAAACACTGGGTCACAAACTACACGGCATGTCGCCATCCTTCTTTAGACAAAGGTACAACTTGCAAAGTGCTAAGTATTTTAATAAAGTTTTCCTTAAGATACAGTCATTTATATCGCTAGGTAGGATCCCTATGAATGTAAGGAATGAACCAACATAGCTTGTTTTTGCAACAAACTAAAAGAAGTTTGTATATTAAATGTTTGGCACGATAAGTTTTATTGATTTTTAGCAATGCATTAAAAAATAATTGAATGAACATAGATATTTTAATAAAGGATGCCATTTTAGAACTCGTGGATGGATGTCTGTGTCTGGGGCTGCTCCTCATGTAGAGCTATGCTGCAAAAAGGTTGGTGATGGACATCCATTGAGACTGTGGAGAGCCACAACTGACATCGAAGCCCCGCCGCAAGAAGTGATGCAAAGGTTCGACTTTGACTTTTTACCTATATTGAAATCTTAGGACACGGATTATATAAATGAATTTACATCGAACGAATAATATCTATTTCAGGATTCTGCGCGAACGGCACATTTGGGACGACTCATTGGTGAAGTGTCGTATCGCTGAACGACTTGGCACTAACGCTGAAGTGTTTCAGTACCTTTGCTCTACCAGCATTAATTTGCCACCTCGAGATTATTGTGTATTACGGTAAGCCCCCACCCTTTCCTTGCCCTACTCCCGTATGGTGACTATGGTAAGCGGTTCAACTTACACATTGCATATTATTTTGGCGAAGAATTATATTGAGTTGCAAAGCTTTGAACAGTATAAGCAGCTGCGATGCTATGTTCGGATTTTTTTATGTAAAGGCTACAGCATTAAATATTTAATTATAAACTTTTGCACGATTACTTACATAGATAAAAACTTGAAAGTAAATGTAATTACAGCTCATGGCAACAAGGAGGCGCCGCCGGCGGTGGCGGGTGGTGTGCCATTGCCGAGACCTCTGTAGCTCATGGCTCTGTGCCACAAGAGGGCTCTCGGGGAGTCGTGTTGGCTTCTCGATACTTGGCCCAACCGGCTGGCAAGGGACGCAGCCGACTTGTACATTTGGCTCGAGTTGACACCATGTAAGTGCATATAACGAATTAAATCAATTCTACAATTAGTTAATGAAACACTGTTTTTCGGGATTTAAATCGCGTATATTTGTTTTTTCAAAGGTTTGTTTGAAAAAACAAATATACGCGATTTAAATCCAGAAAAACAGTTTCATTTCCTATGTGTAACAATTGCGAAAACCTAAGAACTCGATATCTACAATTACTTTTTTTTTTTGTAATATCAAGCGACGTGACGAACAAGTCGTGCGCCTGATGGTAAGTGTCACGCCCGTCCATTACAGTTGCAGTGCCACTCAGAGCATTAAATCGCAAAGATCTGAGGGGCACTGTCACAGCGCTCGTCACCCAGAGACATCAGTTGACAAGTCCCATGTGTCTGTCATTTCACCTTTCCCTTTCACCTTTGCACCTGACCCTTCAAAACCGGAACACAGAAATGCTGACATAACTGCTTGGCGGCAGAAATGGGTAAGGTGGCAGTACCTGGACGAACTCTTTCACAAGGAGCCCTACTACTACTGCTACTATTGAATTTCAGTTTGTTTAGATGTTCTTATTAATTTTCCGCTGTGGTAGGCTAATGGTTTCACCTACCGCGTCTCAAGAAGAGGGGCGTAGGTTTGAATCCAAGCTTGCACTCCGGGTTTTTCGAATTTTATGTGCGAAGTTTTATTTGAAATATACCATGAGCTTCTCGATGAAGGAAGATATCGTAAGGAAACTGATATGTAGATCTACAAAGCAATTTAAGATGTGTGTGAAGTTCCCAATCCGCGTCGGGCCTGCATCAGAACAACAGCCCAAGCGCTCCCATTGTGAGAGTAGGCCTTTGTTTAGAAATGGACCTATGTATAGCTAGCTTACACGCATCTACTGCTGGACTTAAGCCTGTTCTTGAGCATGCCAAATCTCCCGGTCCTGTGTCACCGTCGTCATCGTCGGTCCATCTTGCCGCATTGCGTCCTACACTATGTTGTCCTTAACGTAGACGCCACTCTAGAACAAATCCGCTCCATCGGGCTGACGACCGAGCAGACTGCAGACTATATAATTATAGGCCAACTATTATCATTATTTTTATTATTTTTCAGGGGACGAACACCGGAATGGTACAACAAATGCTACGGGCACATCTGCGCCCTGTATTTGGCTCGGATCCGCGCCTCTTTCAAGCACAACACGGAAGGCCCCGAGTCTAACGTATGATTCTCTGCATTCCACTTAACTTAGGTCCATATTGGATCTAACTTGAGTTTGACGTTTATTATTTACCGTTGGTCTTTAGATAGCCCTATACTAAAGGCTTCCTAGTACATTCGCGTGCAAATAATCATAAATCTATTCCAGGTCCTATCATATAGCCGTATAATGGAGGCTATGTACCTAACACAGTGTATAAATGATAATAACGATGATGACAATTAAAATGTCGCATCACCGGTATAGGACAGTAATGTGCGATATCTTCTGTAAGTAATTATATGTTGCATGCACGCGTTTGTAAATGTCTAGAATGATTATTTTCGATGATATTATTTCTTCTGTTGATATTATTATTTTCATGTGACCAAAATTATTATTATTTTAATTGCTCGATATTATTTCTAGTTTGTAAGTGTACATAAAAACTACTTTATATTACCAGATGTGGTAATAGTTAAAAAAATATGATGCATAATAATTATTAGGTAAACTAAATGTAAGTTAAATTTTTATTACCTACCTCCATTATTTTGAAGTTTAAATGTTAATTTTAATATTTTTAATTATCCTTTTTTAGGATTTACCAAAAATCTGACTGTATGTTTTTATAATTTGTATACAATTTAAATATTCCTATGTTATTTATGCAATAATTATAAAATAATTTAGATTCTTTTCATGGTGCATTATGGATGTAAATATGTATTATATTACTATAACTTGCTTAGAATTAAACTTAATTATTATATATTCAAATATATTCAAAGTAATCTCATATTTAAGAAAAAAAATGAGAATTAAACAATATATATTTTACCATTACCCATTATTACCCATGTAAAGTTATCGTTACATATCACTAGTCATATTATATAATATAGAATAAACATATATTCGAAATCATAATAATTGTACCTGTCCTGAGTTCAGGAACATTCTTAGTATTAAATTCATATTTAGAAAGAGTCTCGTATAGGTTCATTAGAATAATTAATACCAGCAGCATATACATGCAAGAAAAATAATAAATAATATATAATGTAAAATATTAAAATTCTTACTATGACTCAATGCAGTCACAATTCCCTGATTTGACAACGCACTTAAACGACCGAAATTCAGACCTCAGTCTGATATTTGAAATCTACATCGGATGTACCTACCAATTGTAATGAAAGACGGCTTTTAGGGCAATGAACGGTATTAAGAATTGCAATATTAATGAATGAACAAGTGCACATTGACATGACACACTAAAAATAAACGACCTCTGGTTGTTTATTCACGGATTTTAACAATACGGCTAGTAACTCAATCTAATAAAAAAAGACACAAGCAGAAGACATTATGATATTTACGGAAATTTGAACGAACTTAAAGAAATTTGAAAGTCGACTACATATTTGTATCTGTAAAAGTCTGATGAATAGGTTCGCTCGGTATTAGCAGGTTAGCTTTTGTTAAGGAGATAATAGGAAGTCGGAGGCATGGCTCGTTACTTATTAAAGAAACCGATTATGAAGAATCAAGCAAGACAGTTCTAGGTTAATATCGTATGGAATGGACAAGTTTTTCTTGCTCACGAATCTTGGAATCACTTTAAAGTAGTTTCAATTTATCAATTCATATTCTTGATGTTCGTTGTCACAGTATTTAATCACGTTTAATAAATTATCATGTTGTCTATTTGGAACTTAGTGTTGTACGTATTAGATATATAGACGGTCATTCTCTTGCAAAATACCAATTTTATCAATAGCTTTCAATATAATAATACACCTTTTGTCAGGATGGCTAATCTTGTGACCAATTTCGAAAAATAAACCCGTAAGTAAGTCCGCTTCAACACGTTCAAAATTAAATGAGAGATACGCAGTAAAATGTGTATATGAACTTTGTAAGACCTTGGGGTCATGGCTAGTGGTTGGATATTTGGATGCTTTTGTACCTAAACATCTCGTGAATAGTAATCGAAATAACGCACACACACACACACACACACACTCAACATAGCCCCGCACTAGGGAAACCCTGTGTCGCGGGTGCCATGGACACACACATAGACAATTACAAATTACACCCAAACTCACGAGAGAAGTAAATGTAGGCCGTACAATTATCCTGGCCCGGGAATCGAATCTCTGCGTGGGATTCCGGCATGGTAACCAGTCGGCCACGGAGGTTGTTATTTAGGCTGTCATGGAGGCGTCTTAAAATATATTTTATCTTTTTTTTCTTATCAAATAAAAATTGCGACTTTTATATTTTAAATACAAAATGCTCACTATAAACAAATTTCTGAAGACAACTGGATCTCAGTACTGAGAAATTACCTATTAAAACTACTAATTTTTTTCTTGATTTTTCACTTTCTATACCTATATGATTGATAAAAGATAATTAATTACAAAGAACATTTCAAAACGTTCATTTGCCTTAAATGTTATACTTAGTACATTTTTTTCGATTCAAAACCGCGTACCATGTTAGCGAGCAACCTAATGATGCGTAAATAAACATTCGATTAACCGACCATTATTGATGAAAGTAAATGCATAGATACAATATGAACGGATAAGGGAGTCACCACACTTAATGACGTGGAATCGACTTGAGCCGACCATAAAAAGAAAAAGACGTTGTGCGTTTCACCTGTATCGATTTACGTGGTCCGTGGTCGAACTGTCCAGTTAGATTCCGCGACGATAAGAGTAAACACCGTAAAGGTCAAGACAGTGTCAGAATCATGGCCAGTGGAGTCGGATAATTCTCAGGTTAATTTTCTCTATCTAATTTCGGTTGTCATTTCTATTAAGCGTTTAAGTATTCGATTCTATTATCATGAAATATTAAATAATATTTAAGGCCACTCGAACATAAAATAATACTTCATGATAATATTTTAAAATATTGAAATAATAAAAATGGTCATCGAAATTTGGTAGAGAAAACTAAACTGAAAATTATTCAAATCATCGTTTCCACTACCCCACATGAAATGACTTACAATATAACAACAATTATGCTAGCAATATGTTATGATTCTCTGGAATTTGATCTAAACGCACCTTCAAAGCTGTAAACTTGAATTGATCTTGTAGTTTGCACGCTCACCTACTTTGCTTCATTTTTTTTGTCGTCACATGAAAAGTCATCCTGTGTCTCTCTAATTATTTCCCAGATTAAACAAACATCTTCTTGACACGGTCAAATATTTTCTACAATCGGATTATTAATATTTGAATATTATTACATCGAATTAGTGTCAATAAAGTCATCTTTATGTTCTGAATAGCTTCCAAAGGGTTCACTGAAGACGAAAATAGAAATCTCTTAACGAAAACTTGATGGAATTTGCAATTTTTTTACCTCCGCATATGTTGCATCGCTTACCGACATTGCTCACGATACCCGATAGGAAGCTTGGATGAGGAAGAATTCAACAATTTCATTGTTAGATGCCCAAAAGACAGCCTATCCATCCTACAAGGTGTAATTTGGTCGGCCAACATAGAATGGGATCATTCTGGAAGGCCTATTCAGATATAAGCTAAATTCGCCACCACAGGGGGTAGTGAAAAATACCTCATGGTATACCGGGTGTTTATATGAAGTTCCGCGGCTAAAGCGAAACTGAAATACCGCACCATACCGCACGGGTCGGCAGTTATTTTTCGTTTGCTTTGCGAAATTAATTTCGCCAGATAGCGCAGTATACTCATTTGCGGTTATGACGGCGAAACAGTGAAATGTTAAATTTATTGAGATTACACGTTAGGCATGATTACGCACTGACGGCACAGAAGTGATTGTCTAGACGGACTAAAATCAAGAAAGTTTCGCAACGTATAGCGGTAGTGATATACGCTTAGGTGAACTGTAGGAACATCGCTTACATCTGAACAGATCTTTATTGAGTTATTATTCTGAAAACAAAAATATTAACGAGCTAAACCTTCAAGTGCCATTTGAATCTATATCGGTTAAAAATATTGTCCCCCTAAGGTAGCATCCTCGTAGCACTTAAAAACAAATCTGTTGCAATCGCATCCCTTATGTAAAACCAAAATTATAAAATGAATGTTAGTAGACAGATTTACCATGTCTTTTAAATAGTCTTTGATGTTGTATTACGAAGTTAAGTATCTACATACTAGACACATATTATCTACAATATCTGTTTAGTTTCCGGATGGAAATAGTTTAAAAAATGGATGTTATTAGCATTAATTTATTATTCTATACTAAGACGTATGCAGAATCAGAAAGAGGTTAGTGTCCACCAAACCGTTATTAATAATTGTTTGCGTGTGTTTTTACTCGACTTAGTTGGATTGTCATCATGTTATGATAATGGAAGTACACTTTCACGTTTATTTATCATTACAAATAAAGATAACTTAAATGGATATTGTAAATAGAAATATCTACCTTTTCGTTAATGAAAGAAAAAAACTTTCCATGAAACCGCTCACAGTCTACGAATTATGAAATGTTGAGATAGACGAAAGAACACAAATTGTTTTCTTTTAAATTTATTATAAATTTAAATATGCCTATTTTATTCCATTACAAAGTATAAACACCGTCTCTGCTAATCTCGACTAATTTGTACAGATTTTATTGTTATAAAAACTTATAAATTGCCTACAAACATGCAAAGGTAAAACTCCATAACGGCGGCTTAAAACTCTAAAAATTTTAATACAGTACATAAAACTAAAGTATTTTTTAATTAATGTCTAAAGTACACTCGATGCTCTAAGAAACCCGACCCCCTAATCGACCTTTTGATTCTGAGAGCCTTCTTACTTTTCAACATAAAAATTTAAAAATGAAAAAAATATTTTGGCTGAATTTTTGCATTTATATAATTTAATTAAGGACTATTTAATATAATTAGTTTAATTAAACTTGGCTTAAAAAGTTTTTTAAATCGTCATTCACTAATAAAAATCAATTTTACGGTTCACAGGTTAAATGCTAAGTTTGTTTATCTAAAACCTTTCTTCACACTGATTTGCTCTGAACCAAATAGAAGGTTAGAGAGTCAGGGTACCGACTGTACTTAAGTACTATTATTTAGAATCCAAGTTCAAGATTAATTGCACCGTTAACCTTGTTAACTCTAATGTTTCACATAACAGTACTCTCGCTAATCAGTTCGCTACGGCATTTAAAATTAACTGCTTATATAAGGTTAAAGTTACGCAGTGACATTCTATATTTGCAATATCAGAAAGAAAATAAAGTGTGAAATAAAACATTATAATCAAACAATTCAACAATGTTATCAACTTCCCTAGACCGCGAATAGCTTCGAACTTGCAATTTAAATAATAGCACGTAAAACTTTAATCTCAGAAACGAAATATAATTTCTAAGAGCAGTTACACACAGCTACTTTTAACAGCGTTGCAAACGCGATACAAACGCTACGCAAATGCGATGCAGTAACAATGCAGTCGCTAATCGTCTATATTTACACACATGCGCGATTTTAAGCACCGATGCAAGCGCAATGCAAGGGCGCCACTGCATCGATACAATCGCGCCAAGTATAGCGATGCAATCGCGCGTTTCACGAACGCGCGTTTGCACCGCTGCTAGAAGTCGCCGTGTGTAACCACTCTTAGCCTTTAAAACATATTATTCGACACATAGACGTACCTAGCTGTAACTAAAAGTGTCAGACAACGGCCAGAATCAATCCTAGCCATTTAATTTATCACTCTATTCTTGATTAGTTAGGTACTTTACGTTACTTTAGGTTACTTACCTTCTGTTGTGATTGGTCATGTAGATTGTGTATTCAGTTTAATATTTACGATTAGGTGCACACGCTTGTATCATTTTGGCTTATTTTATCTCCATAATGTCCTTTTGTTGCGGTCAAACAAACGATAGAAGAGATCTTTCAGCCAAAATAATAAGTGCTGATTGTATCATAAGAGCTGAGTGGACGTGGACTATTTTTTTTTAAACCTTACAAGAGGGGCTGCATACGTCTTCTATATTATCTCTCTCCTTATTAATTGTCGTAACGTGGTATTGGACAAAGTATTCAGAGATCCAATCTCGTTTTGTCAGTGAGATGTATTTCATATACTTACAAAAAAGGACCTACGTGACAATTAATGAAATATGTTTGCTTTTGAAGGCTGACTACCATAGCGAAATCGCAATTGGTAAGGGAAGAAGTTGGTTGCGACCATTTACGACAGTTAGTGAAGAGAAAGACGTTGTATTACTCGTAACTCAATAGAAAAAAATATTGGTGTTTAGTATCTACTATTAAATTTGTCAACATGGGCGTAAGCAGGCACCGTTAAACAATATTTACCTTCAAAGCGCGATTTATACACAAAATACGAATTGGGTCACCTAATATTTCATCATGTACAATATTCATAGTCTTACAGAGATAGAATAAAACTAGTGATGCAATGGAAACAGAAACGGAAACAGATGTCAAAAGTAAATCTGAAAGGGAAACGAAAACGGCAACAGATCTGAAAAAGCCTGCGGAACGCAGCCTGCCTGCAAATGCCTGTTGCATCACTCATTTAAACAAGAAAACGCAAAGGACATCTACTCATAAACAATTTCAGTATATCTCATAATCAATAAATTAAAATCATAAACATTACAATTCCGTATAATAATGTTTAAAAATGTAGATTTCAAAAATAAGTAGATTTCACTGCATCTGATTATTCGGCGTTAGGTTTCATACGACGTCATACGTCAACACCCGAAAGCCCCACATATGTATTCTAGTTACGCTGACTTTAAACACGTCGTACATTATGTATACGTCTAGACGTTGGGCTTCGCCTGACCACCTTCCATTGGCAATTTCAGACTACTCCAGCCATGTGCATTTGATCAACTACCTCTCACTTGCTCCTAAGAGTAGTAGTATGTCGTCTTACTTCCTCCAATTTGTACACGTAAGAAGTTGGGAACTCAATGTGGTATTAGTACTTTCAATTGGTAGTAATTCAGCTTCAGTTAGCTCGTTTCAGTAACCATTATTGATTGTATAGATACGGGAGTATTCTTTAATACAGTTTGCGTAAAGTTGCAATGGCTTCACATGCAATACACACATACATATTTATTACTAGAGCTACGTCACACAGTTATATTACATGATGTGTTTTGCAACATAGAATCGCGTGTATTACGATGACAAGACACGTTCAAATTAGCCGCTGTTAGAAGCGCTGCAGCCGGCGGCGGCCGCGCGAGTGTCGCGCTGCTGAAATGCGACCACATTTTTAGTGATGTTTTATCTTTCGACTCAGTTACGCGATGGAATCTGACGAAGAAACATTACTTTTATTTATTTCGTTAAAACTGAAGAAAAACAAATAATAAGAATACCAGAACGCATTAGAATCCGTTCGTTACCGTTATTTTGTCAAAATGATCAAAATGAATACTACAAGGTTCGGCAACATGACGACAAAAAATTCGAAAATTACATTAGAATGAGTAGAATCATGTTGTTGCTGTTGTTTTACATTCTCTATAAATTCTTCAATTCGGTTTTCATCCGTCGAGGTTAATTTGAAAAATTAACATATACACCTTATTAACCGTCACTGCAACCAAGCGTGACTGCAGCGCCATTGTCGCGCGGCCGCCGCGCGGCCGCTTGGCGGTGTCAGCCCTTCTAGAAATTGTATGAAAAGTGGTATTCGCGCGACCGCCGCGCGGCTGCAGCGTTGCTGCAGCGCGTCTACCAGCGGCTAATTTGAACACGCCTTAAAATGGTATTTTAGAGCCATCGCACACGACGCCGCGCTCCCGCGTAATTAGGAAGCGCCCAACACTCATGTCTACTCGCCTGCCGCCTTAGGGACTTACCATAATTATTCACATGGAATCGTGTTGAGCCAGTCAGAAAACCTTTTATGTCCATACAACAAAAGCGAATAAGACGTCTCGCGCATCGCTTCCTTTTGGATCGCCGACGAGAAACGCACAACGTCATATTCACATAAAGATTTTTCTGACCGACTTAATGCGAATTCTTATCAATAAGTGTAGTGACTCCTTTATAATAAAAAAAGAGAGACACCAAATAACAAAAAAAAGAGAGACTGCTTACGCTCATCCGTAATAATAATGAATTATCTTTTCAATGTTTAAGTACGACCACGTATGAGAGTGATACTCTATGGTAAAGCAAAACTTCAAGGGTCTTCTTTTACCCACGTCTATTTTTGAAAAAAAAAAAACAATAAATATAAATGCGTTTTTGTCTTTACTATCATAATATGAAATTGTGATAAGTGCTCTAGAATATTAATTACTCTTCATACATACAAAAATTATTAACGGATTTATGATTCCGTTAATGACTTTTTGGCATGTCAAAAGGCCATGATCAAAAGTGTGCTGTATAATAATTATGATATCAGCGACAACACATTGTACGAATGAACTTGCAAAAACATTTAACAGCCCACTTAATTAATAAATTAAGTGAAGTTTCATTGGTGGCCACATCAAAATTTTAAGTTTTCTATTCCATCACAATAAAGGTTGATTAATTACAAACAAAAATACGACCTTGATTTATGCTTACATAAGGTAATACTCTCCATACAGGGTCCAATTTAGTTAATGTGTGGCATTCTAACTGATGATTATGATGACTCATGAACAGAAACAACATTTTAAAATATGTCTAAATGCAAGTAAACGCACTTTAACCGGCTTAATCGAATTTGTACGACGATCTGACATTACGTTTTCATGAATCCAATCACTATAGAATAATATGCATTAATAAAATAGGACCTCATTTATGTGTCTATGTATATTAGAGTGTGTTGACTGTCCCAGCATTATCTAATCACCATAATTACATCACCCATACAAATCATTGTCTTTTAATTAGATTTCAAATATTTACAACTAGTTTATTTTCTTTGAGACAAACACTGACTGTATTTGAATAGCTAATCAGTTTGTAAATGCAATTTTATGCCGTATGCTGATATGGTGTGGTAACACCATGTTAATTAATTTTCATGTTAGTTAATTACGAACTCCTTCAAACAAATTACCTCAAACGGTCTGCAGTTCTAAGACGGCAATTTTGTATTGGCACAAGGCGGTCAAATGCAACCTCTGGATCCAAAAAATTTTGTCTTAGAAAACCCGCTGCAAGATACCTACATACAACAGTCATTGATTTGTCTCTCACCAAATGCCGGTTACATACAGCAGTTTTTGTAATGAGTAGACTTTATGTTGTAATTTTCTGGGGAGATTTCTGGAGAGGAGGAGGAGGGGAGGACCTATAATTTTGGATGATACGTAACACGGCTCTTAGGTTGTGAAATCCGGGTTGAGTTATGCACGGACCTAAACTTCCCTCCATCTTCGCTGACGTCACCCCGCCCTTGTCCTTGCCGTCACCACAATACCAAAAAATTGTGGTATTGCAAGTGTTATACACAGGTGTGTATCTTACCATCAGGCGCATCTTGTTCGTCCCGTCACTTGATATTATAAAAAAAATACATTTCAGAGATTTCAAATGCTTATGGTTATAAACTTTTTTAGTATGATATAATTTGACCTGCTATAGAATGTTAATGTCATATTTTGTATGTGGGCTCAATGGAAAGCATTGTTTGAGCTCAATGGAAAGCAGATTGTTTTTGTCTTTTGACTGGCTCAGAGATAAGTATTTTGATCAGGTTGCGCTTATTATGATCATCACACACAAGAACTGCAATTTTTTTCTATAAACATATCTTTTCAAATAGATAATTTTCATTTCATGAAGAAATTAACCAAATTTAATTAAAAGGCAATGATTATTTATGAATTTGGAAATGAATATTATAAGTTTACTGCTTTTAAATTGTATTTACGATTCTTTAATTACTTTTCTAACTTTATTTCTCTTTATTATAAGTCTATTTCTTTGCTGGTAGTATTTATTTATTCCTACAGTGTCACATTTTATTCTGATAAAAAAATCATTCCATTGATGTTATATTAATTTAAGTCCTACAGCCATACCAAAAATAAAATTTATTTAAGTATCAACATGTGTAACCCACAAAATTTCCTCAGTTTTCTTTAGCAATTGAATTAAATGAATGAAAAACCTATTCACGATTCGAATATTCTTGTATTGTCTGTTATATTTGTGTAATAAATAAAATTAAACAAATTGTGTCTTAATTATTTATTCTCCTTGCAGTTTACTTCCACAATCTAACCTATTACCGATCTGAAATCGACAAAGTAGCATTCTGACGAGTAAATCACGTGTCACATGGTCACACCCAATACAACTTAGGTTATAAAATACGTAGGTTGCATAATGGACCAAATCGCATAATGATGATTATGTCGTGATTAAATAATGCTTACATATCAGTTTGCAGCAATTCAAAATAGTGGGGGTGTAAATTTTGTTGGTTGGTGAATGTTGAAAACGCACTTTGTCGAAATTCGTAAGCCTCACAAGCTTCATTAATGTGAACTTTCTAGTAGGCACAAAAACATAATCACTAGAAATAATTATATGACAATCTATGGTTTTATACCTTTATTTATGAAGTAATAAAGGGTCTAGAAATTATATTTTGAGTTTTAATTACCAGATACTGCTCTTATAGAGTAAAAAACGGATACCGCGCTTATAGAGGGACTTCATCCAAAAACGGAGTTGCGAGGTTTTCAAATTTAACCGACTATACCTTGTTGTTATGAATCGTAAACACACAAGTAGTCTCAATACACCTTAACGTCACGGGTATACCTATTACGATGGTTCAAAAATATTAGGATTGCTTCACTCTCTGCCCTAATAACAGAAAAATGTAATCAAAATTATTCCACTATTATTTCCAAAAATCCCCTCGGCAGGACCTTGACCGTCACAAAGGCGACAACTAGAGATGAAACGGATAGTGATTTGGCCGGATACCGAATATCCGGCGGGCTGGATCCATGGCCGAATCATAAATCTAGGCCGAATAACCTACACTAACCTACACTGCCGTAAACATGTTGCGACCGATTTACAGTGCACGTCGCCGTGATTGATTGATTAGTGAATGATTGCACTTTCACATTGACGATTTGATTTGTTGTGATCACTTGGTTTTATAAAAACGTTTAATTTATTCGATAATACGAACAAATACATAACAGAAAAAAGGTTAACAGTGAAAATAATCGCAAATTTGGCACGTGCACATTTCTCGCGGTGGAGAAGGAAAAAAGCAATTATAATCATCCTTTGGCTATATTAAATTTTTTAGTTTTTATAAGTATAAGCCTAGCACATAGGTTCCTAAACATTTTGGTTCACTACCCACTTAGAGAATATAAAAAAATATTTCAACGCCCACCACCACAAAAAACACGTATTTTTTTATATTAACTTAACACAAAAAACCAAAAGGGAAAAAGTGGAGAAGCATAAATAGATAATTCAAATGCGGTTGTACCCCGTCGATTCTCGCAATTGCTTCCGAGGCTTCTACCCCCCTAAAAATTATCTTTCAAAAACAGTTAAAATTAGTTAACGTGTTGGACTTATCGAAACTTACCCTAACGAGGCATAGCTGAAATCTCATAAAATAATTTCAATGTTCTAACACTAGTAGTTAGGGTTTTTTATGATATCTCAAATAAATATTTTGTGGTTACTTAGCCGCGTTTTAGTTAGCGGACGGCAAATGTGTCATTGCGAGGGAAAAATGTATAGTTTACCTACTTGGACGAAAAGTGGCTTGTCACAGGTATCTCATCACCTTCCTTTTTTACGGTAAGTATAAAGTATTTTGTTGTTATTTATACTGAATTCAATTGTTTATTGAAAGTCTATCCTTGATTTAATTCTTAGACTTAAGTTGCTTAAGCTGTGTAAATCATCAAAAACCGTCCAAATCTCATTTCTTTCCATTCCCTGCGGCTTATTTGCTGGATAGTAATGATCTCATTTGGACTGTAATGATTGTTTTGAAATGAAGTTTGCAGTTTTACATTTTTTGTTTGTTTTGTATTTTTGGCAGCCATTCATAACTTTTCAATGACTTTGTAGGTTCTGAGAATGGCAAGGACGAAACAACCAAATAAAGAAAAATTCGCAAATGATTGACTACGTAGAAAAGATAAGTGTATGAAAATAAAGAATTGTACAAGATATATAAGAAAAACACATTTTTAAAAAAGGAGTATAAGCAAAAAAGATAATTCAGAGTATAAAAATTATGAGTATTAAAAGCTCAGAGTGAATTAAGATGAAAATAGCGCGAAAACAGTCGTAAATATTATGAGAATTTAATTTTAAATGTCATAATTAAAGTATTAAAAAAATAAGGCAATTACAAAATGATCTTATTCTAAATTTGTAATATTACTACGGTTAATCGTTACTGAGACTGATTCACATTTTCAAATATTTAAACGTAATACGTTTGTATGATGTTTTATTGTGTACATAGGAGGAAGACGAAAAGATAGAAGATAGAAATATTATTAAAAAAAGGAGGGTAATGGAAATTAAAAAAGGACGATGCACAAGTCAAACGTCTAAAGCTAGAAAAATACACAACGAGGCTATGAAAGCAGTAAAGAATTTACAAGATGAAATTACCTAATTTAAAAAAAGTCACTTTGATTAAACGAGGAAAGAAATTGAATTTACTATAAAAATAAAAGGAAAAAACATTAGAAAAGAAAGGTAATAACTTAATAAGAGACATTCCAGAACATATATTCAAGAAATACAAAAATATTAACATACAGTGAAACACTCCCGCGGGATGAAAAATAAAAAAATACCGAAAAAGGTCTTTGTCAGGTACATGAGATAATATTAAATACCGAAACAAAATTACGACCTACAAAATTAAAGGCTTGATTGATATGATAACGCTATGTGAAATTTAAGTAAATTACTTACTAATTTTATTTTTATAATTTTTTATTTTTGTGGTTTGATGTTTTTAAGATGTTAATTTTTTTATTTTGAATAAATTAGCCTGATGGTTAGTAATATGATTCTCTTTCTTTTCATAAACTTGTATTCCTACGTAGTTTGTCCCATATCCGTTGTTGCGACAACTATACATAAATTCAATTTTTACTAAAATTTATTAAAATTTAATTATGAAATTATGATGAATTGTAGTATTCACATATAGTCACTTCTCACCCATAAAATTTCATTACTTTCTGCAAGCACTCGTTACCATAATGACATATTTTCAACATGCAATTTGTAAATCCCATTCCATATACACTCATTACCGTCCTGATACATTTCATTACCATCCATGCCTTCATTACGGACCTTTAAATTATACCTAAAGTACTCATATGACCTTTTAGAGTGCCTTTCTCTTACATTTATTGCTCATGAGTATACAAACCATTGTCATGTTTTAATTTGGACGAAAACGACAATATTTTGAATTTTAAAAAAACGTGCGAATTTACTTTAAGACTTGCGAGATCCACCCTATAATTAATGAACGAGAAACAAAGGAAAAATATTAATGTAAACAAAGCGCCCCCGTTTATATTCTTATCACAGAACCTTAATAATTACCTACCAAAATAAATAATACTTATTTATAAATACCTTATTTACGACACCCATTGTAGATTGATTTGTTATTAACATAATTGCAGGTGTGTAGCTAATTCGAATCGTGTTATATCTATCTAAGTAAAATTGTTCAAATTTGCGTAATTATATACAAACATACGATAGTATTTGAAAATACACGCGCCGATGAATCCAATTGATTTACCACGCCAGGCCAGGCTGATGCAAACTTGCAAACATTTCCAAAATTGCATCAGAAGATTGGCGGCAGCCAATGATAATCAAGTAGAAAAGTAGACTTGAACATGATTGGTCTACTGATACCAAGCCTGCCAGCTAAAAAAAAATTACTCGACGTAACGTTCCTTTACAGGTTCGAATTATCATTAAAATATGTTTTACCTTTACGTTCGTGCATGTTTTGTTAGCATTAAATAACACATTAAAATTAATGATTTCTGTGTGATCGTAAAGTATCAATATATTTTAAAATAGTCGAATTATAATCATAAATTCTCATCAATTCAAATGACACTTTCTCGTAACGGAACGTACGTATCTCCCTTGATGAAAATTTCACACGAAACACACGATTTCTCCAATGTGACCTGTCACTGTCATTCAGTTCAGTTTACTACCGCTAGACGTAATGAAAGGTACTTTACATTCGTATTCCTAGAGTTAAAATGTTACGTGCGTAAACTAATACCCACAATGAGACACAAGTAGCATAAAAAAGTGTTCCGAAATCTGTGATATTATTCCCGACATGCCGCTTACTTTCCACGCTTTCACTAAGATATACTTTAGTTAAAATCACACTTCCTGAAAAGTACGGCAATTTGCAAGGTACTTTTTAGGAAAAAGGAGCCCAAAATTAAGTATTATAAATATATTATAAAGTAACGGCAATTAAAATGGAGAGCACAAAAGAATTTGGGGTAAACAAAAATGGAGAGCAGCGGGCTGAAGACTTCAAAATTGAGAAAAATGAATATGAAGATTTGAAAAAAACGAAAGAACCTCTATGGGTATTTGGTTACGGATCACTTTGCTGGAATCCCGGTTTTGAATATCAGCAGTCAATTACAGGCTACGTGAGGGGGTTTTCTCGCAGATTTTGGCAAGGCAACACTACCCACCGTGGAACCGAAGACAAGGTACGTAGCCCTGGGCCAACCTGTCTGTTGACCTACTGCTGACCAAAATGCACTTTATAATTAATAAAACATATTTGGTTTTTTGGCAACTTATAATATGGCTTAATGTTGTCTGATGCAATCTTTCATATTCTTTTCCTTGTAACAAGGTCTATCTGTTGGCATTTTATTTTTTTAACAATGTAATATAAGTATTGCTCTTGAAATTATCATGTGCATAATATGCTTTGCGAAAGTTTTTATTATTACTTACATTTAGAAAACTTTTTACTTACATACTCTTTTTCCTCTTTGTAATATGTAAACAATACCTCATAAGAATAAAAAAAACTATGTACAAGTTATTCTAAAGCATTTTTAAAATAAGGCTGGTCATTACCCCAGTAATCTTATTTGCCGAGTTCAAAGATAATTAAGAACAAGGCAAATAAAGTGTTTATCACCATTGGCTATAATGACTCTTAATGCGAGACAATTTTGTGACAGCAGATAGAAGATAAGTAAAATTTATACAAATGTTTATGGTATTTATTTAATACTAAAAATCATATCATTGGATTCAATTTACCTAATTATATTTATGCATATGTAATTACTTATACCGTGACACAATCAATACATGTATACTGCTGTCCGCTAACTAAAATGTGGCTAAGTGACAAAATAATTTCTTGAAATATAAAAACCATAACCCTGTTTTCAGAATATTGAAATTGTTTAATGATATTTCAGCTATGCATCATTACGGTAAGTTCCGATAAGTCGAACACATTAGCTAATTTTAACTTTTTTTTAAAGATAATTTTGTGCTCTGTTTCTTGCTATTTAAAATGGTTATTTGACATTTGCCACTTAGCCACGTTTTAGTTGGTGGATGGCATGCGGCAGTATACTCATCATAAATTATCTTTACATATGGACAAATAAAGAAAGAACTTTAACATTTTAATGAAACTACTTTTAACCCTTTTCTCATTATTTGTAATTGTTTTAAATTTAAAAGAAAAGAATTTAGAACAATTATAACTTATTTATGTACAATTTGCTATTAATTATTATGTTATTGAAAATGTACACAATTCATATTGTTTTGGTGTAAAGATTTAGTTTAGTAATTAACCGACTTCGAAAAAGGAGGAGTTTCTCAATTGGACTGTATTTCTTTGTTTGTATGTATGTTATGCGATAACTCATTAGCATTTGTGAACCGATTTTGATGATTTTTTTGTCGGAAAGAGTTTACCTCAGTATTGGCTCCATTTAGATTTGAAGAAAATATTCCACTTCTAAGGGTAGCAAACTAGGGGATGAATCCGGATTCGCTCTCTATAATAACCAATTTCAATAAATGTAATTCTAAGAACTTTTGAGATTGTATTTTTTAGCACTCTGTACTGAGGTTATTGTGTAAACAATAAGGCAATACAAAATTTAAGATTGCGTATGTATGTAAAAGGCATGCCAGCTATAATGGGACCTGGCTTTAACTTTAACAAAAATGAGAATATGGGTTGACCTTAAATTAAAAAAAACCGACCCATACAACACATGGTACATATCACTATTCTGGCATGAGTTTTCACCCAGGAGAATTCCTACCTATAATTAGAAATGTATTTCCAAAAAAGTGATACCAAGGATTATTAGTGTTAAAGTCTGCTGACCCTGAATTCACTGGAAGTATAGACAATTCTAGCACTTCCATAACAAATTAAAAGTAGCTCCTTACCCGTTTGTTCCTTGACACAGAAAAACATTATCTGTTGGTTTGTGACATACTCATAGGGATCCATTTACTTGTGTCATTTGATACCACAATGTAACTAATCTCCTAGCAAACCAATTACCCAATTTTAGTCTGCTGTAGAATAGTTGTTAGAACTATTTTATAAAAATATACTGGCTACATTTTTTTTCCTCATATTTTCTGTAATTTTTTATATTACAACCAAGCAAAGATCATGTAACTGATGCCATTAAGATAATTTTGGTTTAGACTACTCAGATTCGTATTCTAGAACTCTACTCAATGCTCAAGTCAGGATTGCACTGGAAACACAAGCACTGGAAATACGACGCTAATGGCAGGGACTGGAGTGTGATTTCGAGTGCTTTAAACCATACTCAAATCCTGATTTGAGCATTGAGTAGAGTTCTACGATTATACGACTCTTAGGGTCGTATTCCAGAACTCTACTCAATGCTCAAGTCAGGATATGAGTATGGTTTAAAGCACTCGAAATCATACCCAAGTCTCTGCCATTAGGGTCGCTTTTCCAGTGCTTGTGTTTCAATTGCAATCCTGACTTGAGCATTGAGTAGAGTTCTAGAATACGACCCTTAGTCTCACACACTTATGTGTTTCGATAAATGAAGGTATAATTTTTCATCCACTAATGACATATTTTCTTAATGTTGCTGTGGTTCGGAGTCTGTAACCTTTAAGCTTGGCATCACTTTTTAGAACTTCCAATGTTCATCAGTCTCAAGTGACACAGGATTTGTTGTATTTACCCAAACTGCTAAAGTTTGGTTTTATATGAGTTAAGTCAAAATAATATGACATGTCAAGGGGAATTATAAAGAATTGACTTCACTGCATTTCGGAAGTGGTATTAATGTCTTATTTTATACTGTTTGCACCACATCCACATCCTATTTTCTATTATACCATAGGTTCCCAAACTTTTTGGATCACGCTCACAAAAAATTTCAACACCCACTACAAAAAGAAATTGAAAACATGTATTTATATATATATATATATATATATAATTCAGGTTTTTTTAAAAATCCGTTAGCCCCCCCAGGACAGCATCAACGCCCCTAGTTCCTTGCGAGGCCCCTACCGCCTCTTCAGTGGGCAGTAGGGACCACTGTGGGACACGTATTATTCTCGGACGAGTCACAGTCTTGTATAAATAATCATAATAAATGGGTTATGAATGTCAATTACAATCGGGTTGTATAATGTGGGCTTCGGACCCCTTCCTATAATGTAATATTAGTACACCAGATTGCCACACCACACACACAATACGTGGTCTCAAACTATGGAATTTCCTGTACTAGAGCGACAGAATCCACTCCAGGGCCCAATACCTACTCTAACAACCGAACTATAATTTGATTATATTTCGACTCCTCCTACTTAAAGAATTATAAGCCCAAATTCACAACTTTCAATGGGAACATATTAATCTACCGAAAGGACTAAAATGTGCAGAATAGCTGCGATTATCTAAGTATTGCAAGGAAATTTTAAACATACTCATTATTTTTAATTGATTGTATGTCAAGATGTTTTACTAGCATGATATTTTTTTTGTGAAATTACTCCACTAGTTTGTTATGATTATTAACAAAAAAGATTTCAAGGAAAAAAAAAAAATTATTAAAAAATTACAATTATAGCGACAACTCTAGTCAGCGGTGGTAGTTGTAAAGGTACGTCTGAGTGAAGAAATAAATTTCTCACAGATGGCGCTACGGCAAAAAAGTCGTTAAAAACCACAAACAAAGATCTGCAAGAAGCACATAGAAACATTCGTAAGGTCTGCTGGTTCGTTTCGTGACTTATTTGGCAGAGCATCTGACACGGATTGCCTAAAAGTGCTGGTTCGAATCCAGCCGGATCGAATGAATTTTTCTAAGTTCTATCTTTGCTATTAACTAATAAGTATCCTCATAATTTTGTATGCTTTATAATTTTAGGGCATAATTTAATTTAATGTACCTATTTTTGTGATTTACAATAGATTATGTAGGAAGAGTCGATGTTGTTTTACCTAAGTACTCAAGTATTCTATATTGTCTCAGAAGTCTGCGTGTTCATGTTTTCTAATTGTATCTAATTCTATTGATATGTGGTAACAATGTTGTAAAATCATATTATTAAGTAAAATTCATAATGTAGCGGTATTCTAACATTGTGTTAATGACACTGTGACATTGGTGATCATTTGGCGAACATTCAAGGTAGCTGCACTTTCACGTGTGCTATTCCATTCATCACGCTATGCAATTGTGTTAATGAAATTCTCCGCTATACTTATGTCCCTTGATATTTAAATCCAACTCTATTTTTTTATAATACTAAGTGACGGGCGGACGGGATATGCGTCACGCCTGTTATTACAACATTGTAACGGTTTAATGTCGAAAATGTGACGCACATCGTGCTTTCAATTGAATATATTGAGACAGGAAAATTTGTTCCAGATGCGTATGTTATAAATCGTACGTAATGAGCAGAAACCGAGCAAATTGTATTGACCTAATCTTCAGAGAAATAATACACTAGTCCATTGTAAGCTACCTCTAACATACCGGTATTTTTGTGTTATATTTTTTTTATTGTATCTCCAGCAATTACTTTACAGCTGTACCTATTTACAAGATAACTTTTAGAGGGATAATCTGCTTATTCCGATCCACAGTAAAGAGAAATTAAATTTTAGGAACAACTGAGACAATAAAAAGCGCTGGACACATCCCTCGTTATGAATGGTATAATAAAACTAAATATTATGATGTCAATTCTTTCAGACAATGGTAATGCATTGGCGAACATTTTTATACAAGGAATAAAAACGTTATAATAATGTTGATGATAAACATTCTAATATTTTGATAGCAGAAGTTCACAGTACAGGAACTTCACAGAAAATAACATGTATACAGATACATGTTAATTCTACGCAGTACAATAGAATAGAATTAGGTAGATTGGGAATGAACTATTTTTACACCCGCTTTGAATAGTAGGTATATCCGTACCATCACGATCGCACCTCGTGATTCTGACACTTAAATCGCACTCAACGCAAACGTGTCAATTTCAAAATACACGAACGCTGTACGTAAGATTTTTTTTATAATATAACAGTTTTTAATTAAAAACTAGTTCTTGTAGATACACATGAAGTATTATGTAAAAGTAGATTACGCTCTTTAAATTAGATAAGAGATATTTGGTACATATCTTATATTTATATACCAGATGCTTATGTTATTTTGATCAAAACAAACAATAAGCTTTGTTCCCGTCATTGATTCTAACTGACTAAAGCCACTCGACAAAATAACGTAAAACGACTTTGAAATAACAGCTGCATTGTGTTATTTATACAGTCGACACAAAGCATATACTTGTATTAATAAATAAATGTAATTTAATAAATGCTAAATTTTTCACTTAATAGAAAACCAAATAACTATGTCACTACGAAAAGTGATTGTTAAAATATGCATTTACTAATATTTAAGAAAAATGTGATATTAACCTTAGAAAATGTTTGTTGTTCCAGCCTGGACGCGTTGCGACTCTCATAGAGGACAAAGAAGTAAGTATTTTCTATTGGGAATTGAGATCTATTGAACTTACCTATTTCTTTCAAGTAAATATTTTTTCTAAGATTCTTACTAAGATCTACTGATCGACGTCTTCTTTACACAAATGTATATTTTCCCGCCTGGTCTCTATTCAAACAATGATTATTAAGCCATGCAAGTAGTAACACTATAATAGTGAATACTGAGTAGTTATTTAGCATTCGTCGTATTCTTTTGTAACTCTCTTTTCATAATCGATTGCGGTTACTTGGTTTGTTCGCAAATTGTCTCTAATTTGACATTTTGAAATCGTCATCCCAACCGTGTCCTACGCCCTCGTTTTTCTGCTGGTTATTAAGATTTCAAAGCTGTTTTAATTAGGTCAATTTAATCAATTGCTAACGTTTGTTACCAAAGTCCGAAGACATTATAGTTTCGTCAATTCCGTGCAATGGTATTGAATTGTTCCTTATTGGCGGACTATTTCGTGAAAACCAACACATATCTATGAAATTTTATAGTAATCATATTCATTTTCCGTACCGTTAGTATTTAAACAAAGGTGTTTGAGTTTAGGAATGATATTCCACGTTTGTTATGCACATATTGTGCCTTACATCGATGTCAAAACAACATAGTTTAGATGCCCGTTCAAATAGTTCGGAGTAACAAATACCACGTACTTATTGCATTGTGTCATACCCACCTTACTACTTTTTCCTGTGAGAATTGATTGTTTTTA
>NW_020656077.1:781754-845442 GCF_003589595.1 Hyposmocoma kahamanoa
GATTTTCAGTACAAATCGGCAATTTCATACTTTAACCCCTATTATATCCCTGTCTTGATTATTCCCCATTGGCGTTTCATTTATTTTGCAGTCAACCATGTAAATTTTTCATAAAATTTTATCTACAAATATTACATCATTTTGGATTTTTTTAATCCACAGAGAGCTTTGTCTCTTTATTATTAGCTGTTTCTACACCTTTTGGTGGTATCAGATATGTCCCTGTCCCTAAAAACTATCTATCTAACAACGATGTGGGTGTAATTATTTAATTGTCACACTTCCCATTCATTAAAAATTACATTATTGGGATAATGCAAGTCGTACAATTGTAATTTTGCCTACTGGTGAGTAGATACGAGGATTTGCCCATACTTTGAATTCTTCTATTGCATTTAATTCTTTATCAATTGCTAATTTCAAAACTGAACACATTTGAATAGCCTCTTACAAGATCTGTTTCAGACAGTACAGCATTGTACTTTTGTAATTACAGTTTGTCTTAAATAATTTTGGTACTTTCACTGTTATTCTAGGTCTTCTATAAGTCGTAATTTCTCTATCTACTTCAGTGTGACTTACTTTTTCTGCTACTTTTTCTTCTTCTGTTTGATCAATATATACATTTATTTTATTTACGAGTCTTTCGTAATCATTATGTTGTTCGTAATCATACTTGGTTTCATTTAACTTGATATTTATCAAAATTATTGCCTCGTCTGACTTTGAATTCCAAACTCTATAACCTGCAATAGCCTACAAGGACTACTTATAGGGAAAGTTTTCTTAATTTGACTTACTGTATTATTTGTACATACTTAAATATTGTAGTTAATTTATTTGCTAATAAATAAATTAAATAAAGTGGAACTTTTTTTGCTATTACAAGTTTCACTCAATTCCAAGACCTCACTCTTTTTAATGTGTATTTTAGAACACTGTGGCAAAAAACCCCATTTTCAAATTTCTATAAAAAAGCACAATTTACAAGTTTCTACAAAAAATTCTAGGTGTCGCATAATGCAATGTTTTTCATGCACCAAAAGTAATTTTTGCGACTTCGAATGGTTTCATAAAATTTGCAATTATTTGCAATTAGTGCTTTTGAATCAGGCTATTTGTCGGCTAAGAAACGCCCTAACTGTAAAACTATGACAATTTCTAGCAAACAATTTAAACATCAATTCATTACAATATACAATATTACTAGTAGAATCTGTTATAGCAATCATAGTGCTATTATCTAAAATTGTATGCTTTTCTAAAAGTGCTTAATTTTTACATTTACAAACACTGTACATTGATATTTCTGAATTGTAAAACTCGGCAGTCGTTACATTTTCACGGGAACAGGCGAATATAATTTAAATAATATTGAGAAATTAAAATATTAATCTCGTAAAGTGAGAAAATTGTAACGTTAATACGTTAATATGAAATGTATTAACAATATTAACAAAATAATTTAAAGGTAAGAGATAAATGTATCACTAGATATGTTATCACGTGAGCTGAATCCTTGGACAAATACTAACAGCAGGCCGCAGTGACGCAGTCGTAAAACCGCTGGTGAGCTATCCTTTTTTTTTTTTTGCCGACTGCATCTAACTGATTTCCCCCTGCTATTTTGGAGTCTAATGTAGTCGCATCATTATTAAGTAGCAATAGAACTTCTTGTGAAATAATTCCTCTAGGGAACTACTGCCACCACACCTATTTATGTCGCCAAACAGTAATATGAGCATTACTGCGTTCCAGTTTTGAAGGGTAAGAGTGCTAGTGAAACTTTTTTTTATGATACCAAGAGAGGACACGAAGAAATCGTGCATTTGGTAGCGACACACCTGTCCAATGATATTATACTGTTATTTATGCTCACTGCACCTTTCCATAACAGTAGCAGTGCCACTCACACTCAGAGCTTTAAATCACAAAAATGGAAATAGGTAAGGTGGCGATACCAACTTCCCTGGACGAATCTCTTTCACAAAGAACCATACTGCTACTAAACTATAGGTTCACGGGACTTGTCCACTTTATGTCGCAGGGTGACGGGTGAAGTGGCAGTGCCCTTCAGATCTTTGCGATTTAAAACTCTAAAGGGCAAGTGTTATGAGCAAACGTGTCATTTACTACCAGTCGCACAAGTTGTTTGGATCGTCATTTGATATTATAAAACATAAAAACAATGCAGTTGTGGTGACTCTTATGTACTGCTATTTGCATTTTCGATGCAACTGAAAATCAGCTTGTGTTGCTTCGTTCTATTTCGTCAAAGAAAGTAACCGACTACAATGATACTATTCACTTAAACTGACCTATTAATTTCCTACATTAACAGGAACCTAAAATCAAAGAAGTAGAACGATAAAAAGAAAATAGAATACGTGTGTCCGGCCAGAAATAAAGCAGAACCAGAAGAAAAAATTAATTGACAGCGTGCCTAACTGGCATTTTTCATCATTGGCGTCATAAATTTACTTCAGAAACTAAAAGCTTAATTGTTCATTTCATTCATTGTCTCGACATGCCGGCATAATGTCCACCGAGTAAAACGGGATTTTTTCCTATTCGTGTAGTACTGCGTTGTTTGTGTATTGTTTTTATTCGATATTAACCTTTGTGATAATGCTGTGGTTTGCACACCCTATTAGCATCAATAGCTATTATGAATTCCGTCAATTTGAACGCACCTTATTTGGAGATACCTAAATATTAAAACGGAATATTGCCTTTTTAAGGTTCGTACAATGTACTAAACTGATATTATTATTATTATTCATAGTAATGAAGTAGTTTTGAAGATTGTGGTAATTAAGATAGATAAGATATTAGGTATGCTTGATCGTGATTTTTACTGATTTTCTTTTATTCCTTCATGTAAAATCAACCAATGGTAACCCAGAGATGGACGAAGGTCTCCTAATTTCGCCAGAAAGTTCGGTGCTGTTCCTCCCTCATTCGGAGCGTCGTTTCGACGTTGTAAGATTTTGCTGGTGGGTGTCTCACGACGCTACTACTTCAGCCATTAGTCCGACTCGGAAAAAACCAACCCACAACAGCAACTTCAGCTTAATAATGGTGCGATCTTTGTCGGTGTGTCACATTTTTCACTGAATTTTCTCGTTTCACCTTTTGTCCGGCACAGAGTAGGCAACTTAGCGCACCGAACAACTTTCAATAGAAAACTGACAAAGTTCTCAAGATCCATGTTTTAGTTCACGCTTTGGTTCACGACCAAGGTTTTCAGACACTGTGTAAACGACTACGAGAAGACAACGGAGTTGGTCGAGAGCTGAACAACCAAAATAATTATTTGGCTTAATCATAGTTCCGTTACTTCGACGTTCATGATATCGGCATTATGCTAAGTTCAATAACCTATGAGTGTTGATGAAATTTGTGATGTCTTTCCTTGATTTTTGTAGATTTCCCAATTACCACGATGTCCCTCATATTTATTAATAGAAACTAATAAGTGTCTACGCATAAGAAGCTAAAGAAACGTAGTGTAGAGTCCTAACCAATGAAGATCAGTCTGCTTGCGTAGACCGTGGTGTATGTATTATGTATCTGGGTACAATGTAGGTGTGGAAAATTTACCTACCCACTATGGGACGCTAAATCAGAAGTCTTTTTTGGACACTTTACTGCCTTAACGTGAACTGCTGTATCGTCAATTTTCAATAAACAAATTTCACATGACGATCCATTTACGTCATTTATACAGGTTTTATCCGTTTTTTATATACCTTAATACGGGTCACAGATGCGTGAATAGGTGAAGTATAATTAAAAAATTTAAGTTTTTGTCCGTAGAACATCAGCAACGCGATGGGGATAATATTCACTGCATTTCTAGCAATAGTTATGGCTCCATGCGTTATTCAAAGGATATGTACTGCAAAACCTAACCATCCACCATCCAGCGTCTGCATACATCGTTTGGACCAAAGGTATTGTAAATTGGAGTAAAGGAAAAACGGTGTTATTACTCGTCGCTCCTACCTGCATAATTCCACTTAACGTAACTTTCTATAAATTGAAAAAGACATCATTAGGTAGTCACCACACTTATCGACACGAAATCGCATTAAGTCGGTCAGAAAAAATTATAAGTCCATGTAATACGAGCGAAAGCGAAAGCGAAACTCGCAACGTTGTTGCATTTATTTTATAATACTCAGTGACGGCACGAACAATCACGACGTGTCTGATGGTAAGCGACACGCCTGTCCGTAACACACCGTGAGACATAAGTTGACAAGTCCCATGTGCCTATAATTTCACCAGCACCCTTACGCTTCGCAACCGAATCGCAGCAATCCTCACATTACTGCTTGGCGGCAGAAATAAGTAAGGTGGCAGTACTTCTGTGGAAGAACTCTTTCACAAGGAGCTCTGCTACTGCTAACTTTTCCCGCCATGAGTGCGTCGACGCGGACCGCAATCGTATGGAGGTGTGCGCAAAGTGCGCACTCTCTGGTAGCGACTATTGGAGGAGATTTTTTCGTTGCGTGGTAGCCGCCATGCTGAGCAGCGGGAAATCGTGAGAGGCTGATATTATTTTTTCATTACACGGGCTCAACCGTCTGGGGCGATGGATCAAGCGAGCCGACCCTCCCCTCTTTAACTCGGAAACTGCTACTAATGCACGGGCATAAAGCCTTTTCAGATCGGCTTAATGCGATTCCGCGTTAATAAGTGTGTTCGACCATTTTCTATAAGTGAATAAAACTGGCACGGCGATTCTATTGTGCGCATTTTCTTGAAATATTTTCAATACCAACATAATAGAGCAGTTCAAAATACTATTGTACTGCATCGTAACTGGACGAAACACCATTACTTTCTCAGTGAATTGAGTCTTTCTAACTCAATTCTTATGCAGTAGACTTGTTAGTTGACGAACAATGGGCCTACATTACTGACTTACCTAATCATTCTTAGAATAATTATCAATATAAATAGTTTAATAATTGTTGCGGACTGTATAAATGTGGTTCGGGTGGGTGCTATTATATATATAATTAGACCGACGGAAGTGTACCATTTACACGACAATATACAGTTACTAGGAAAACAGAAATAATAGCGACAATAACAAAGAAAAAAGCGCCTGAAACAAGTATAGAATATAGAAATAAATAAATATAGAATTTAAATCTAAAACTAAAATTGCTAAAAAAACTATATTAAATAAATGTGCAAAGAAACTTTGTAGCGACTGCTGTAATTCGCCACAATCACAAATCACATTTGCTTCACAAATCACGTCGCGCTGCACTAACGTGTTCCTTAATAAAAATACTAATACTTACTGAAGTTACATAAAAAAACCTCAAAAGTTTTTGGAAATACTTCTGTTTGCCATTTTTTATTGAAATAGATTAACGGAAAGTGGGTGCTTGGCAAAACTGGCAAATAAATGTAATTCCACGAACTTTTGAGTCGATTTTTTATAAACAAGTTGTAATTATTTTCAATCTCGTTGTGTGTCGATAGTGTCAATGGCACCATTTTGTACGTTTGGCATTCTGTTAAAAGTAGTGGCTTGCCTGAGGCTAGCCAGTTGTTATTCAACTGCCATAGCAATTTTTTGGTACTCTGCTCGTCAGTGACGTAGACTACTGATTATGTGACATAAAATATATACATTTTGTTTGAAGACTAAATTGCTGATTAAAAAGAGAGAAAGTACTAGGAAGGGAAAAGAATAAAACTAGAAATTAAGTTATGCATAGTAATTTCCATGATAGTTTTATTAAGGCAACATCGATCGTTAGTGATTGAATGAACGAATGCCATCACTGCCATTGCACTGACCATCGATTAGTAACCAGAAATAGAGACGAAATCTCATTTAATTTGTTTGAAAACTATTCTGCTAAATGCAAACACAACTGCGCTCCGATTGGCCAGATCGAATTCAAAACAATTGACGGGTGTCGTCAATTGTTTCACTTCAAATTGACCAGTTTAACTTGAGCTTTGCTATAATGGACGAAAATTGCAAAATTACATATCGATGAAATGTGATTCCGTTTGTTTTGTAATTAAATGATTTGCTGTTTTTCCCACACCACGGAACAACTTAATTTTTATATGAGAGATTGTAATACTGATATTGTCTTTATTAACAATAAATACAGAATATTTTTGGAATATACGGAGACGTAAACACAGGTTAGTTGTTGGCGCTGTACTATTTCAGTTTTCTAATTTATGATTTCAGCGCAAACAAGAGTTGATATTTAAAAGTGATATAAGGCCCATTAAAGGTCTATATATACACATATATTTTGTATGAACTCGTTCACACATGTCCGTGTCCGGGCCGAGGCCGGGACGGGCCCGCAATTCATACAAACTAGCACGCTCCGTCCACGTCCCGGGCACGGCCCTGATGTGTGTGGATAGTCCTTTACCTGATTGCCAGTGTTGCCAGGGATGGGTGGCTTATTTCGTCTCTATTTCTAGTTATATACCCGACGCCACTGGCACACCATTGAAACTGCCAGTAACTAGCAACCAGCAACTAGATTTTAGCAGAATAACAAATATAGTCATAATTGCAATATCGTTTTAGTAGAGTCTCAGTGGAATTACTATGACCAGTGGTTTTATTTATTCCAGAAAATCAGCAAACTTGTGCCAGGGGGCCTACCACAACCTCTTAAAACAATATTGCTTTAACCTTATATTGACTTTTCGTACCATAACGCGCTTAAAGTAAGCTTATTGTATTATTAAAACTATGATGTTTTATTGGCAGCTTTGTGACTATTCATTCAATCAGTTCGTACTATGACGCGACTTTAACATAAAGTAATATTACTCTTATGTCAAATTTAGTAATCTTAAAATAGGTACACGGATGCAATGGAAACAATATTATTTTCAGTTTTATTGTCTTAATATTGATTTGTAATGATTAAAAGTTAGGTTGAACTTATTTATTTACATATATCTCTTCAATATTTTGTTTATTTTTTATTTAATAGCACATAGTAAATAATTTTTAACTTATTTATTTACATAATGTATCTCTTCAATATTTTGTTTATTTTTTATTTAATAGCACATAGTAAATAATTTTTCGTTAAATAAATTTACGCTATGTTTATTTCGTAAAATTATAACAGCGCCATTTACATTCTCCTTGGTGAAACCAACAGGTGACACTACACTATAGTTCCGAATTCACAACGTGGCTATCAAAACTCAGCTTGTTTTATTTATTTTTCGTCATGAAAATGCGGAATAATTATAGAAAACAACGTAATTAATAAATAATAGATTTTATTATTACATACTTTTCTTTTTTTAACAGTCAAAATTCTATGAATGAAAATAACATTAGGTACTTAAACATTATACTACGATAAGACGATTCGGAACATCAAATAATCTCAGTAGAGAGTATAAAAAAAAGCGACCTCAAAAGTACGTGGAATTACGTCTATTTGCTAAGTTTTATTGATATATCCCCTAGTTCGCCACTATACAGGACTTGAGATAATAAAAATAGGCTCTCACTACGACACTACTCAAAGTATACTGAGAGAAATACGCCTTGAATTGGAAAAATAGCAAAATCAACCATTAAAGTAACTGCTCCTAAATTAATGTTAGGCGCTATTTATGAAAATGAATCTTCATGCGTGAACAGCCACCCTTCGAGATGGATGATTTTCTTCAAAATTAAATGGGACCACAATGGAAGTACCCCCTTTCCAACAAAAAAAGAAGCATGAAAATCGGTTCACAAATACCGGAGTTATCGCGTAACATACATACAAAAAAAAGAACATACAGTCGAATTGAGAACCTCCTCCTTTTTTGAAGTCGGTTAAAAAGAAAGAGATGGTATTATACAGTTCATATAACGTTATTTCTTTCCTACCTTTAGTAAGGAACAGTCAATATTGGGAAATCATTCGTTCTTTCAGTCACTTTAACCATAATACATTATTTGGTTGATACTAAATAATAATAATGATGAGGTTTGTCATGATACGAAAATGAGTAATATTACAATAAGCTTACTTTATGCTTACTTTGAAATAAGATTGTTTTTGGAAAGGTTATGGTAGGCCACCAGGAACCTGGACTCAGGAACTCGACCTTATTAAGGGTCGTATTCCAGAACTCTACTCAATGCTCAAGTCAGGACTTGAGCAGACTTGAGTATGATTTCAAGCACTGGAAATACGACCCTAATGGCAAGGACTTGAGTATGATTTTCAGTGCTCACTGCAATAGTCAAGTCCTGACTTGAGTATTGAGTAGAGTTCTGGAATACGACCCTAAATGTAGACTCACCGAATTTGGACTCATAGGATTGGTCTTTACAAGTAGTTGGTAGACACATAGTGATCAAAATCTGATGATGGAGCAGGAACGTAGTTGGTGACAGGATGTTAGGTTTGTCAAATGTATAGTACCTACCTACTGTTTAGATTCATTAGAATGGTCTACCTGAGTGACCGTTGGGCCCATCGCACTGCTATTGTAATAGTGTTGTAACTCAAAATATGTGAAATTCGAATTTTGCTATTGCTGAACGTAAAATTTGAATCTCTACACGTCAATACAACAGCCGTAACAATAAAAAGATATCTACTTAACTCAATATGAAACAAAGTTTTTGTGACCTAGTTCTGAATAAAACAATCCTTACTCAAAAATATGAAATTATGTTTTCCCTTTCATTTTCAAATACATTTGACGAATAGGAAATTGTTTACATGTCTGCAATAAACTTTAACCTATACATACAATTTTAATCATCTTTCAGGAGAAGTGAGTAAATTGTTTTTCATCGATTCTGAAAAAGTACACTTTTAATACGCTAAATGAATACGCTAATACGCGTTAATTTTAATACGCTATTGCATTAACAGTGCAATATGGTGACTAGGGCCTAACCGTGGAGCAGGAACGTGTGTGGACACATGAACTCAGCGTTAGAGCGTTTGCCCACTGCGTCCGATTCGTATCTGGAGGTCTACTTTCATTCTCTGTCCGACATACGCCCGAAACAATTTCTGTATAATCAGTAATACTCAAATAAGTAATACTCGACCAAATTCAAAAACGCATGTTACGACGTCTTTTAATTTAGAAAAATATTGCTTATTTTACAGCAACTATTTCAGACGGATGTCTTGTTTTGGACGGATGTCTTGTTTTGGACGGATGTTCGGACGGAGAACGAGAGTACAGGGCTTGGAGGTCTACTCTCGATCTCCGTCCGAAACAATTACTGCCTAATAAACAATACTTGACCAAATGAAAAGAATGAGAAGAATATTACTTATTTGACAGTAATTGTTTCGGACGGATTGTTTCGGAGATCGAGAGTAGACCCCCGGTTCCGTACCCGAGAAATGACAGTCCGAAATATCACAGGGATCATATCTTCGAATCGGACTTAGTGCACAAGCGACATCCGAAGTGGATCCGAGTTTTCTAGATTTGTATCGTATCGGATTAGGAACGAATACGAATCGGATGTAGTGCGCAAATGCTATTATTATAAATAGACTTACCGAGTTTGAGTCCTAAAGGGAATCGCTATGTAAACAAAATACGGGGTCAATATTTTTGAAAAAGAAAACCAGTGAACTAGTATCAAGTATTAACTATACTCCAGCCAAATTCGATGTAGACTGTTTAATAACAAAACGTTGCTAGGCAACCACTGACGGCACAGGAAAACAACATTTTTTCAATGCTCCTTTAATTGGAATTTAAATAGGTAAATAGGTAATTGGGTTGCGTAGAAGTAATACTTACCTAGCCAATTATTATTAAGTTTACAAAATAAGTAAATAAAAACAAGACGGTAGGTATCACATATTATATCATCCAGCATCTATCTCCGATTCTGAACTTGAATAACCACCAGAACTGGAATGTTTGTAATCTCTCCCTTCAAATTTAAAAGTCACTAGGGATGACACAGTTTTCCAAATACACACATCAAAAGTGTCTAGGGATCAAGTGAATATTTTTGAAATATAAATTATTTAAGCAATATTTACCAAATCCAGTCTTCCAGGACGACTTCTTACTTTAATGCTTATGTTTTATTTAACCGCTTACCCCTATATTTAATTAAAATAAACTAAAATTGATGTTTTTGCAAATTGTGGGAAAAAACTCAAATTAACGGCGTCAATTAAATGACAAAAAAATGGCGAAAATGATGATTTTGCTCATTTTTATTGTAAAGATAAGAAAATTAATAATCTGTATTTCCACCATTAACACGAATCACACAATTACAGCGATTTGGCATGTTTAAGATGAGTTCATCAAAACCACTTTGAGGAATGGCCGCCCATGTGTTTTGTAACAAGTCAAAATATTGTTGTAGAGTATGTACGGTATGCATACTCGGCACAGCTCTTCTTTGAAGCATATCCCATGCGTGCTCAATTGGATTGAGGTCTGGCGATTGAACAGGCCATGGCAGAACGTTGATACGAGCTTCGGCAAGAATGCGTGTTACGACTCTAGCCGTGTGTGGACGTGCGTTGTGCAAAGGGATGATAACATCTGAAACAATCCTCTCTGCGTAAACTTGAGCATTGAGGTTACCCCTGATCCAAATGAGATCGGTTCTTCCGCCGATCCAAATACCGGCCCATATCATTATTGTTCCCCCACCATATGGATGAACTTCCTGACAATATCTCAAACTTTCATGACGTCCAGATGTTTTCCAAACTCGAGTACGTCTTGTATCCGGTCTCATACCGAAGCGGGATTCATCCGAAAAGCACACATAGCGCCAGTCTTCTTCCTCCCAGTTTCTGTGTTCGCGAGCCCATCGTAAACGGGTCCTGCGATTGCAGGGTGCAATAGGTGGAACTCTGAGCGGCCTTCGGGATCGCAGACCCACTTCACGTAAACGATTTCGGATTGTTTGATCGCTTATTAGCAAGCCTGAGGAGCTGTGGAGCCTCGTAACCAACATCATGGCGGTCATGGTACGATTCCGTCGAGCAGTATTTTGGATATACCGGTCCTGTCTGCGAGTCGTGATGCGAGATCGTCCTCCAATGTCGCTGGGCCACGCTGTCCGTCATGCGATAGCGCGTCCAGAGGCGACTTATGACGCTCTGTGTAGTGTTAAGAGTGAAAGCCACAGCACGTTGCCTGGAACCAGCTTCCAACATTCCGACGGCTCGCATCATCACTTCTCGGGTTAAATGATGTCGTCTCTCCATAATAATGTAAATTGTTTCGGTTCCGATGCAGATATTGTAACGATTTTGTCAAAACGCTATAACTCATTTTTATACAAAACCACATTGACAATCGATTTTCTTCTTATTATCGAATTTTAAACAATATTCCTTATTTAAATGTTAAAACTCACTAAAAAGTATCAATAGCGATGCAAAAAAGTTAATATAATTAACCCTAATTGCAGCAATACTCTTAAACGTACTTGATCCCTAGACACTTTTGATGTGTGTAGTTAAATAATGGTCTTTTTTATGTCATTTTTAGGTGATTTGAAATTTCTGTTGAACAGTATTTATTATAAACATGATTTCAAGATTTAGTATTATCCATAATCTACTTGAATTGGGGGGAAAATATTGAAATTGTTGTAACTGTGAAAGAGTCTGAGATGAAAATCCTAAAAATGTTACGTTTTTGTTTGTTGACATTTTTTGTACATCGTATTTAGCCTGAGTATAGTTAAATTGCTTCGATATAAGTATGTTAGCATTTTGGATTGACACCTATTTAACAATTTGAAATAATTCAAAAATAATAATAAATTATTATTAACTTTTAGAGTTTATCTTTTGTGTCGGGGGTTTTTACAATTTTAATTTGTTATTTCATTTTAATTACTTTGGCTACAACAACACAACATGTACAGATTTAATTTTATACTTACCTAACTTTAAATTCAATGTGTGCCATTTACAATAATACAATCCGTATTCCAAGTGTGCAATAGCACACTTGATGAATTCCAGAACTACCATTACAAACATGAAGTGACTTAATAAAGTAATCCTTAGTAAGTAATAATAATTGATAAGTAGTAAGCAATAATAGTTCTGGAATTCATCAAACAATATAAGAAACTAGAGCTCTACTGTGACTCGGCCCTATTAGTTTACCGTAGACTGCATTTATGTTGATGCATAACAGGGTTGTTGCGAATATCAGGATCAGCAGATAAACAGCATAACTTTAAATAACCGCATCCGCATCAGCATCCGTATTCATCGATGCTGATATTGATTGCGGATGTTCGAGTTGTGACATGACCTAAAAACACGCTAGAATAATTTACAAACCTTCCAGAAACAGACTGTTGTTTCTAAGATATAACATTGATAAAATTCATAGATATTACGAAATATTGAAATAATATTTTATTACAATACCAAAGAAAATAGAAAGCTTTTTCACGTAGACAGATTCCGTAAGGATGTAAATTTTTCAAATGATATACAATCATATCAAACCATAATATAAAATCAGCATCGGCTGACGTGTAAAAAACCCATATCAGCAACAACACTGCTGCATAATCAAGTCCCAGTACACTGACGTCCTATTGGCGTGTGTGTACCCACCTTGTCCATATGTTCACGTTCCATCGTTTTCGACAATGCGCTTACATATTTTTTTTTTATATTTACGATTGAAATTATCTGGGACTGAGGTTGACGCATTTTATTCGCGTCATAATAATAACATCATAGATTTATAACAATGAAAGAGGATTGTCTTTTAGAGCCTGTTCAGCAGATTACATCAACTTACACATAAGTATATGGTTATAGGTTGTAGAGCAGATGTCTAAAATACGTAGATGGTTTTCAGATCGAATCAAGGAGAACAAGATATTTTGGTCTCTAGATTTTGGTATTTAGGTGGTATACATAACATCACTCGCAAACCCGCGTTACCTCACTCCTCTGCTTATAAACTGCTTATATTTAATAAAATATATTGTTATTTTTCCAGGAAATTTTGCGTTTAATGATCGTATTGTTGAAATAACAATTAAATAATAAATCTTCAGTTGTGCTTCGTATATAGAAAAGCAATAATAAATGACAATCTAGTTATAGGAACCTAAATATAAATACTCTTACGTAAGTATGTAGTGTTTGCACTATTCATTACATATGAACTATGTGAATCACTTTTCGTCTCATTATTGCAGATGTTAATATTGAGGTATAATGATTTTGATGAAAAATTAACAACTAAACATTTGACTTCTGCATTTTTAACAATTGCTGTCCGAATCTAAATAAAACTACTCAAACGTTGCTGAACTGTTGACAAATGTTATGGATCTGTCAAATTTTAGGTAAGTGTTGAAAAAAATCATCATCAACCCTTTTATACATCCCACTTCTGGGCACGAGTCTCCTCCCAAGCGAGGGTTTAGGCCATAGTCCGCAACGCTGACCCGATGCGGGTTGGGGACTTCACACGTTATTCGAGGGTTGTAAACCTTCTTCGACGTCCAGGTTTTAACAAGATTTTTTTTAAATAACAACAAGTGACGGGACGAACAAGTCGTGCGTCTGATGCTAAGCTACAAGCCTGCCCCTAACAGTTGCAGTGCCACTCAGAACTTTAAGTCGCGAAGATCTGAGGGGCACTGAGACATGAGTTGACAAGTCCCATGTGCCTGTAATTTCACCAGCACCCTTACCCTTCAAAACCGGAACTCAGTACGGTGGCAGTACTTCCCTGGACGAAGGGCTCTTTCACAAGGAGCTCTACTGCTAATAAACGAGATGTTTTCCTTCACCGAAAAGGTCATGGTAAATTTGATATTAAATTTCGCACATGAATTCCGAGAAACTCAGAAGTGGGAGCCTCGATTCGAACCAATAATCTACCATGGCTTCAAGTGATGAAAAATATTACCTAGTAATTAAGGTTTTAGTCCTGTAAATAAATAGATGAGACAATGGTTGCAAATATTTGGCGAGTGATCCATCCAATGATGTTGTGAATTTGCGTCCGCTGTATATTTCCAAAACAAACACCTGCATTGTCCATTTCAAAATATTCCGCCGCTACCAAGATAACTGGATATCTCGCTTCTTTTCCTTTTCAGGTGTTTCATAACTCCTGTTAATGCTACATTAATACTTGAAAAGATATCAATAAATTTTAGATCAGATTTTATTATAGTAATGTTTTTATTAAGTAAACTCCGGAGGTTCCTTGGAATAAAATTAATTAAGTAGGAATATGCTAAGTATGTAAAAATAGTCAATGGCTTTATGAATTAAAAAGAAATTGGCGATTAAAATATCAAAAGCTAGCGAGTTGTAAAGAATCGCCAGTGTATCGTGGTAGGTGGGCGTGACTCAAGCTAGGATGCGCCCGCTAATAAATCACAGATCTCACCGGAGCGCACGCGATTGGAGGTGCTGCATCGGCTGCAAGTGGTTGCGTTGTTGCTGCTCTTGTTCTTACGCGACAGACTAATAAAATATTAATGATGACTTGGTTGTTAGCCTTCGTGATGCTCGGCGCTTTTGGAGGAGTTTATCAGGTGATTATTTTCAATGCACTCTTTATTACAATCGATTTTCCATCCAAGTACTTAACAATGTTGTTTATGATTAATTACTTCTGTTATTAATGGGAAACTGGTATTTTATTTTTCAGACTACAACAGGATGCAAGAACTGCATCGTAAGTGTCAAGTCATTCTCTCATTATTTTCAACTTAAATGATTACGAATTGACTTCAAGTGTCACTTTGATTTTTTTTATAGGCAATGGGAAAGGAGGAAAAGGCTATGTTCCGTGCCCACTCGGACGCATGCTTAACGCACTCCGGAGTTGATCTCAAGCTTGTAGAGTTACTCCTGAATGGAGAACTTGTTGATGATCAAGCGCTCAAAAGCCATGTCTACTGCGTCCTTCTTAAATGCAAAATGATCAGCAAAGACGGAAAACTCCAGAAAGCGGCAATACTGGGCAAAATGGCTAACAGAGCAGACGGAAAGAATGATACCAAGGTATGTGTATTTAGTAGCAATAGAGCTTCTTGTGAAAGAGTTCGTCCAGAGAAGTGCTGCCACCTTGCCGATTTCTGCGGCCAAACAGTAATGTGAGCATTACTGTGTACCGGTTTTGAAGGGTAAGGGTGCTGGTGAAATTACGGCACATGGGACTGGTCAACTTATGTCTCAAGGTGACGGGCGCAGTGGCAGTGTCGGATCTTTGCGATGTAAAGCTCTGAGTGACACTGTAACTGTCATGGACAGGCGTGTAGCTTACCTTCAGGCGCGTGACTTGTTCGTCCCGTCACTTGACATTATAAAAAAAATGTGTAACGGAAGGTTCAGCAACACACAAATTTATTTAAACATTGAAAATTGCAAAAATATAATAAGAGGTGTGATAAGCGAAACACCGGGGGAAGTCGGGCATGAGACCTTAACTCGTAATGTAATATAGCATTATAGTCTCTCAGCCGATAAAACAAACAAACAACTCAGTTTAAACCATTTTAAAGACATATCGCTACGATACTCCAAATCCAAAAGTCGAAAATATGTGCCTATACTATTTTCGGTGCTTGTGGGTGTCAATCTATCCCCGGTGTTCCTCTTACCCCACCTGCCCCTTCCATACTTATTATTATATTAACTGCCTCCGTGGCCGAACGGTTACCATGCTGGACTGCCATGCAGAAGTCCCAGGTTCGATTCCCGGGTCGAAGAAATTTGTATGGCTCTAACTTTAATTTCTCTCGTGAGTTTGAGTGTAATTTGTGATTGTCTATCTATGTGTCCATGGCACCCGCGACACAGGGTCTCTCTAGTGCGGGGCTATTTTAAGTGTGTGCGTTATTATTATTATGGCAATGGTAATGGTAAATGGTAGTTGTCAAAATTATATGAAAAGAAAGTTACGGGTACATGGACAAACGTTAACGACTATCAATTACTGACCTATCTAATTGTTCCTAGTTCGTGAACTAAAAGCTAAATTACCTGTTATGGGATTCAATTAATTTCAAAAACTTATTTTTTAGTGTTTTAAATTTAAATTTTACCACGATCGCCAACCCGCCAATTCCCTTAATTGATTTTTGAACAATTTTTGTTCAGTGTGTCAAAGTAGGGTAACTTTGGGCTGGGTACCTGTTAATTAAAAAAATGTCCAAAAGTTAGAAGTACGTGCACCATACACATGCTGCGTCAACTGTTTTAACACTTTCTTTTACGCATACACATAGCCCCGCACTAGGGAAACCCTGTATCGCGGGTGCCCTGGACATTCGCATAGACAACCACAAATTACACCCAAACTCACCAGAGAAATATAGGCCATACAAATATTTCTCCCGGCCCGGGAATCGCACCCGGGACTACTGCGTGGCCGTTCGGCATGGTAACCGTTCGGCCGCAGAGGTAGTTTTTTGTACTTTATTAGCAGTAGAGCTCCTTGTGAAAGAGTTCGTCCAGGGAAGTACTGCCACCTTATCTATTTCGTCAAGCAGTAACGTCAGCATTACTGTGTTCCGGTTTTGAAGAGTAAGGGTGCTGGTGAAATAACAGGCACATGGGACTTGTCAACTTATGTCTCAAGGTGACGGGCGCAGTGGCAGTGCCCCTCAGATCTTTGCGACTTCAAGCTCTGAGTGGCACTGCAACCGTTGTGGACAGGCGTGTAGCTTACTATCAGGCGCAGAACTTGTTCGTTGTACTTGATATTATAAAAAATAAAACTTTCTCATTTTTAAAACAACGTTAGTCCAATTTTAATGTTTCGCCAATGATTTTTCAGAGTACTGACCAGCTATTCGAGAATAATACGTACCTGAATTCAAATGGCGAATAATACCTCGACACCGCACTTTTGCTCTTAAAACTTTAATAGGCTTTTCGGATTTCATTTTATTCATTTGCGCCACAATAAATTGAAAATAGAACAATATAACTAAAGAAAATAACAAAACAATAACAAAATGATGCTAAACTTTCGATCGATATAAAAGATACATATATATTGTTAATCTGTGTCCAAGGAGTATCAACGTATATACGTGTTACGCTCTGTGTAGTAGTTTTTAAGTGGCATCTTGATAAGCGAACAAAACATTGGATAATGTAAAAACAGTAACATTTTGAATAAAAACGCAGAACGCAGGATGCTTCCAGTGATGCGATGCGAAGACTTGTACGTACGAAATACAGATCTACACACGCAGCAAAACTTATTTATCTCTGAAGAATAGAAAAGTAATTTATGAACTTTGCAGGCATTGGAGAGCTGCGCCAACCAGTCCGGAGACACTCCTGAGGACATGGCGTGGAATCTGTTCCGGTGCGGTTATGACAAAAAAGCTTTACTCTTCAACTACATGCCCACCGTTAGTGATGGCAAGGGCGACTCGGAGAACACGTCCAATTAATCATTAATGTTATTCAGCCTATTCATTAAAATATAGCGAAAAGATAAAAATTCAACCTGTTAAAGTCGGATTTACATTTGTGTCTGTCATTGTAGAAGTGGTGTAAGTCCATATTTAAAAAAACATATAATGGTATCACATTTCATCATATCCTGCATTATAAACAAATTATTATACCTTCGATTTGTTTAACAATGAAAAATTTAAAACACTGAATGAACACTTGCATTTTTTTCCTACTCATTAATTTGCAAAAAGATCGTTGTTTAAAAATTTTATTACAAAGAGATAATTTACTTTTACAATGAACGACACATCGTGACGCGTCACAACGATGTCGGTTCCAAACACACAACACAAGCCGTCTTACGGCACACTAATATAAATCTAACCATATTAAATGTATGAAACCGATACCGTTCTGAAATGTCAAGACACGACACGTCAGACAAATGTAAATCCGGCTTAGCTAAAATTCGCAAACCCACCTAGCACACAAAATATGTAACACCATTTCTCACTAATAACTGGTAACCAATAAAATATCGTGGTATCATTTTCGTGTGAATTACATTGTTAAATCTCTGCTAATAACGAATAAATACGTCGTTGCGGCGACATGAATACACTATTTTACTCACATCAATAAAATTGTTTTTCTTCATCAAATCGCCTATTATTGGACTATAGTTCTAATTATTTAGAACACTCCAACACGCGGTACAATGGTATCTTTACCAAACAAATTCTGTAGTTATTGTTTATAAAATAATACCTATATTTCCATGATTCAACGTCCTGCAAATTGAGGTACTTTCACGGAAATAGTTTTGAACATAACAGATGCCAAGTTAAATTTTGCCCTATGTAAAAAAGCAGTATAAACTAGCATCGCGCAAAGGTACCAGTTCACGGTCCAAAATTGTTCAGTCTCTAAGGAAGTTATCAATGTACTCCACGGTATCATCCGCAAACATGACCTAAAATTAAAATTGTTAAGAGACAGAAGGGGGTATGGTCCTGAACTTTACAGTTACAAAATGCTATATTGAGGATGACGTAGGTCAGCTGATGTTAAAGATCTAACCTAAGTCTGTTCAGATTTAAATTTTAACCTAAAACATCCTTCGTTTTCAATCAACACAAAGCTGCCACAGTGAAAGCACTTTTTTAAACTGTATCTATATGTTGGCGATGCGATCTGATTTGTTTGTGTCCTATAAGTTTTGTAAGAACAGCGGGCATCTGAAGTACACAGATTATACAAATAAGGTCCACTTAATACATACATACACCAGCACATTTAACGAAACACTGGTAAAGTCCGCAAAATAATGCAGTTTTTTGTCGTGGTCGTTTATTACATTTTTTATTTTTTGGTTTAATTTTAAAATAAAACGGAAAGTACTGTTGCCCGTCTTACTAGTGCAGTGGTAGTATAGCTGGTAACCACAGATTTAGTGAACCTACATACTAAATCTATGCTGGTAACGGTACGGGCAACAAAGGAAATTAGTTGACTGTAATTTTTTTCATTTATATTTTTTTTTATTTCCTATATTAATACCAATGTTTTCCATTGGTCAGATTGATGGTCAGACTGGTTTGGCTACTGGGATTTGTTTTTCCTATTACCACAGGTTTGTTTGAGGGTATCGAGTTTCGTTTTACTTTCTTGTACATTTCGTAACCTTATTTTTTTATTTATTAAACTTTGATTATTAAATCAAATTGCTTAACACTGTAATCAATGTTAAACATGATGAATGTTTTAAATTTTCAGTGTACCGAATCGTAGTCGTTTACATAAAGTGCATTTTTTAAATTTGGTTCAAAGAGTTTATGCTTTGAATCAAATAAAAAAGTGCACTTTGAGTAATTTCGATTTATTTAATATAGGCATCACATGTCACATTTGTATTTTTTAATATAGTGAAAGACTTACCGAAGTTGATGTTAACTTAATTGCTACTATATATTTAATTCTTATGTAATTAAAAGTAAACCTTACCGTATTATGTTCTCATTTTTTTGTGCTGATTTAACAGTGCCGGTGTTGTGTTGAGTGTGGTATACTTTTTTTTAATGATTCCAAGTAACTTGACGAAAACGTCGTGAGCCTGGTGTTGAGCGAACGCCTGCCCGTAGCCGTTGCAGTGCCACTCAGAACTTTAAATCGCAAAGATCTGAGGGCACTGTTACTGCACGCGTCACCCTGAGACATAAGTTAACAATACTGCTTGGCGACAGAAATAGGTAGGGTTGCTGTACTTCCCTCCACGAACTCTTTTACTTTTTTCACTCTTGAACTTCTTTTAGGAGCTGTATTGCTATAAATAAATTTATAATGTGTTATATACCATAAAGATACATGATTTTTTGTCACATTTGGTCAGTTCGATTCCCAGATGAGGCAAGCTACTTTTTAAGTCTTTGAATTGAAGCAAAGTATTCTATCTACAATATCTAAATTAATGTCCCTCCGTGTCTCATAGCCGTGGGACAACGTACTGCAACGTAAAGCACTACGTACTAGTACGCCGCTTAAGACCGCCGACGACATGACTGACCGATCACAAATCTTCTTTTAATTAAATGGCCTTTATTTCAGATCCCACATTACAATATTTAGTAGAAAACTGAAGATTTTGTTTGTACAGATCGAAGTCTGAGCCTCTGCAAATGGTGTGAGTACCTCCTCAGGGAGAAAAATGGTTGTTACGATGTTTGTATTGATACGCTCATTGATCCGAATTGTTATGCCGCATATAAAATTTCTATTGTTTTTACAAACCCTAGGAACAGTCTGTTCTCCGAGTATTTACATTATGTTCTGACCGCAATGGCTTATGAAATTTAGCCCTGTTTCACTTCCCTAATAAACTATTACGAAACCACACTACTCCTTTGTTGCAAACACAGAAACGTAAACAATTTTTTTTAAATTTCTGTGGTTGCAAATGTGGTTCATTTTTGTGCATGTGTTCATGTGAATTTTACTTTTGTAGGAACGGGTGTTATTCTAAACAATTTGAAATTTATTTTTTGTGCAAGAAGAACATATTAAAATACTTCAGTGGCCCTGTTTCAACACATTAATAAAGATAAAACATATTTCATTTAACATTTGTAATTTCAAGCAATACATAGTTGGAACATTAATACGATGAATTATATGAAATTTTTCAAAAAGCGACCACAAACCAAAAACGATAACAGTTGGACTAAATCAAGAAAAACACGCGGCATTGGTTGCAGTTTATTCCAGTTGTGTCTTGGTTGCACGTGTACGAGCGAAAACATTGAATATGAATGGTAAAATCAAACACTTTTCCATTTAAGGTACATAAAACTGAAAAGAAAAACAAATCGCGAACGGTGTAATAAGTAATATAAGTGATAGCCAGAAGTATCAGCGAATTCTACGTACCTAATCAATGTTTTTTTTACTCTTTATTTATTTAGGGACTTTGATCGTTACTGGGAGGCTCCACTCGATCTCCGTCCGACATCCGTCCGAAACAATACTGTCAAATAAGTAATATTCGACAAAATTAAAAGACAAGTATCCAGTATGAAGCTTCATTCGCATCACGCGTCTTTTCATTTGGTCAAGTATTGCTTATTTGGCAGTAATTGTTTCGGACGGAGATCGAGAGTAGACCCCCTGAACATGTCAGCCCCGTTAGAAAAACAATGCCTCAAGAAAACACTTTATAAAATCCAGACAGATAATCAAATCAATCAAAGATTTATTCGCATTTTATATCTTTTCGCATTTTTAATATTTTTAGAACATTTAATATATTCTATAGCAAATTATACAAAATTGTAGGCTCCTGTACATTTATTCGCAAAGCATATACTTTCTATATATGTAACACTACGTAACCAAAAATGTATACAAAATCTCCGCAAAATGAATGATACGTACCTAAACATTAACTTTCGCTATGTACTATCATCTTTTAATTAACAAAAGCGTTTAGAAATGTGCCGCCTAAAGACCTTTGCCTAAAGTACGAATATGAATTTTACAGTAGGTACCTGTCGAATTATTTATTTATTTAATTGCGCCGTGGTTAGCACAAAGAAATATATCGTATAAACATTGATATTTTATTTACATAAAATATACCATATTGTAATTTGTAAATTTACTTAACGTTAAACTGAAGCTGAGTGTGAATCGTATCGAATACTTGTCGTCCACTTTTGAATAAACGATATATAATATAATAAACATCAAATATTAGGTAAATAATGACGTGTTTGAAAATGCGTAATCGCATGGGTAACACAAAAGATCGTTCACCGCTTAAGTAGCAATTTACATTGCCGTGTAACCATAGCATAATGAACCTATGTCAATTGTGCAACATGCAAACTAAATACTAACCAAAAAACAGGTTGCGCGTCTTACAAAGAATTTTCGCGCTGCTGTCTCGGGAATTCCCGCAGCCACATATCGTATCTTGTTTGTACGTTACGCAATTGATATAAATTTCATTATACTGTGCACAATTTACAAAATACGGTTCCATTTCGTTCCATCATGATGTACATAGTAGAGGTATAAGGGACCCAAATAGACTGGACTACAGTAATAAACCCAGATTGTGTGTGAGTGCTTATTACAAAAATCAATGCAATGTGTGCCCTAATTTATAATGCTCTACCAAAAGACACTAAAACGTTATCTACAAATAATTGTTTAGAAGTCGATGGGTATGGCTTAGAGACAAAAAATGTTTCAAAGTGATTGTTAACATAAAATTAGTTTTTATATTTAATAGTTTAACATTGATAGTTAGTTATTTTGTTGTTATTCATCATGTCCAATGATAGTGCCATAATTAAATTAATATTAAATAAAATTTTGCATGCCTCATCCGGTACACATATATCGCATTGCTAATACAATAGTGTATTAACTCAAAATGTGAATTTATTCAGTATAGCTGAAAAACGAATTACTCAGGTCCCGTGAAAGATTATTATAATTTATGTATAAGTTAAAATTTATTAGACATCTGAACAATTTCGTACTTGCCAAATAGAAGTATATTTAAAAATAAGTGAAAAGTAATTTTATATTTTTGAGTAAGGACTGTTTTGTCCTGAACTAGCTCATAAAACGTTTGTCTATTTCTGGGTTAAGTATATATATTTTAATGGTTTCTTACAATATTTTAATAACAATTTTAATGATATGTAGAGAAAGAAATTTTACGTTCAGAAATGGTATAATCTTGAATTTCACATTTTTGAGTTACAACACTATTGTAATAGTAGTGCGATATGTTCTATTATACTATGTTCCATTTTTCGTTCACCATGTTTATAAGCAAATTTCATTTCATTTCCGCGTTTATGTAAATTGGGCGTAACTTGCATGCCATTCGTAGGAGTGTATTGTTAGTCATCTATAGAAGATGGATATACTGACATATCATGGAGAGTGTGCGAGGGAAATTTCAGCCTTGCCCTTTTCTTCATTGGGAGACTAGATATTCCAACGATTCGCAGGAAGCGTTTCGCTTCCACATTTATAATAGCGAACGATTAACGGAGTAGAATTCCTTGCCTGTAGACTTGTTGCCCGAACGGTGTAACTGGCGAGATTGAACAGGCATTATTTTGGGATCGTCGACCGCATCGTCACTATCCATCCATAAATGCGCACAAAAAATATATACAGGGTTATTTTAAAAAACTTCTAATAACCTCTCAGCACTATATTACTAACATCATAAATAACTTTTATTCCATCACTTTTGACAAACATAATAAATTTACTATAACTAAACTTTTGTTACTATCTGACACCTTTTAGATCCAGTATGTGGTAGTAAAGTAGAAAGTTAAAACGTGCAAGAGTCCTCCCCCACCATCCCTACCCGCGTTCTTGCGTTTTGCACAGAGTTATCACCGTAAAATTTTATGAATTATAAAAAGTCATGGGAAAAAAGTTGTTGTTTTGTTGTTGGAAATTTAGTCCTACGAGGTTATTAGCATTTTATAAATAACCAGGAATATTACATAACAATAATATTAAGTGTATATATTTCAGTATTGACGAATATCTGGAATAAAAACTGTCCGTTATCGTACGCCAATGGAATTGAAAGGAGACCAGAAGCTGCTGCCGTTCATTTTATTTCGCTGTAGTTTGATATAATTATTATGTACTCAATTTTGAAAATAAAATTTTCGATATAAGCAGATCTCACAATTGTTTCGTTATTTCTGATTATTATTCCTACCCAAATGTAAAAAGTGTAATATGTGTATATTATATAATTGTAGCCTTATTTAAATAAAGAACAAAATTGATTACCCAAATTAAATCAAATCATGAATCCCCCAGGGGATCGTAGCAGGGGATTCAAATGGACGGAGGGAAATAATTGGCAATACGTACTGACACAACAATGTTAAATAAGACCTTATACACGTGCGTACACAATAAATTATTTGATTTGATTTGATTATTTACACATAGGGTGTTAGTGAAGTGTATCACATAAATTGGTAATTTACAAAAAAAGTTTAGGTTTACTTTAGGGTACTAGGTGTAGCCTTTGTATGCCGCAAGGTGGATCACATTGATTCAAAATTCATTCTTGTAGCAGAAATACATAGGTAAGGTGGCAGTATTTCCCTGGACGAACTCTTTCACAAGAAGCTGTACTGCTAATAACTTTTCTTGACTGTAGGGAGAGATCTTTCGTTGCCCAGCGTGGTAGCCGCCATGCTGAGCAGCGAGGAATCGTGAGAGGCTGAAATTATTTTTTCATTGCACGGTTTCAACCATCGGGGGATGGGTCAAGCGAGCCGACCCCTCTCTCTTTAACGCAGGAACCCTAGTGGCCGGGGGCGTCGTATTGGTAAATCTTAATTGTTTTTATTACCTATTTCTGCCGCCAAGCAGTTATGTAAGCATTACTGGGTTTCGGTTTGGGAGGGTAAGGAGGCTGGTGACAGGCACGTGGGACTTATCAACTTATGCCTGGGAGACGGGCACAGTGGCAGTGCCCCTATGATCTTTGCGATTTAAAGCTCTAAGTGGCACTGCAACTGCAATGGATAGGCGTGTCGCTACCCTCAGGTGCAGGACTTGTTTGTCCTGTCAGTTGGTACTATAAAAAAAGTATACCTTGGGTGCACCCCACGGAAGAAAAAACAATGGAAGTGCTTTCGATTACTATCAGAACCGATGTCGCCAAAAACTCACACATTCATGATTTGAAACACTACAAAATCTTGATTATACCCGTAGAGGGCTAGTCCGACATAACCTTTGAGCCTCCCCAGGCTCGAAGGTATTCATAAAGCATTTCCCACACAAACAAAAAAGGTCCAATAAACTTAAAATAATCCATAGCCTTTTTGGAAGTATTTCATCATCACTTATCTCCTAAAAATAAAATACCTCCTCAGAAAGATCCACCTAGTCATCTTTAAAAATTCCTACACTTCCTAATGTCTATCAAAGTACACAAAGTAGGTTCTTATACATATACGGTTAGTCATGATGTGAATAAGAAGTAATGTAGGTACCTTTGCATGTCTACAACGATATTAAAGATTTCAACTTCAACGTAATTGTAACGATTTATGAGTAGGTATTCTTATAACAGTGTCTCGTTACTTTTTTATCATCATATTATAAGTAATTGTCCACCGTGACCTGAATGTTGCTTTGTGGCTTTTGTTATTTTCTGAAGCTAAACAAAATTATAACGGGGTAACCTTTTAACGAATATACGAATATAATTAAATATCTAAATTATACAAACAATAATACATACCTACACATTTCTCTTCACGCAACAGCAACATACAAATTCACATTGAATTGAAACGATTGTCTGAAAAAATAAAATGTTTCACTATAATAATAAAAAAAATAAAAGAATTCAATTTAACGTGAATGTTTTTCACTTCAACGTGTTAAAGACTTTAATTACAAAAATCGTAGTAAAAAATTCAAACATATCAGTAAAAATTATTGTCTATTGTATAAGGATTTTCGATAAATATTTATCATCGTAAATTGACATCACTATATTCGAGTCTAGAAATTTCTATGGAGACAAAAAGAAAACATTGAATAATAATAGAATTAAAAATGCAAATAACCGGCGGTATATTATACCACTGGTTTACAATTTTTGTTTTCAGTCTATTTTTCACATGCTAGAACCGCTACAACCTGGCATTTTCATGTTTTACAAGAGATCTTGTGTGTGCAACAATGGCCATGTCATTTAACTGTGGCGATGTTTGAAGGCGTGTCACCTCGATATGCGCATTTTGGGCATATCGAGGCAACACGTACCACGCCCTTATACTAAATCTCCCCTTTTATTCCATTTCTATGCTTTTAACAAATACTATACTTACATATGCATAAATACGTATATTGACCAAACGTCTAGTTTGATGCCTACTCTCAGCTGCATTCAACTATGAAAGGAGCATAAGATAATAACACCTCCGTTTTTAAAGTAGGTTAAAATAAAACACCTCGATAGGAGTGGTAAATCAAACCATTTGCGCTGTAGAATTATTCGAATATTATTGGTAGGCAGCTTTATGATCTCATTGCAACCTGTGGGCGGTGAGTGACCCACAAGCCGTAGTGGCAGATCCCAACTGTGCGCGTGACGTTGCCGCCGCGTCGCAGCCTGTGGCAGTATGAGCGTACACCTTTGCCCGCCTTGTGCCTTCTCGATATCTACACTGATTTTCATTTGACGTACCGAAACGAGTACCGCGTTAACTTTTTTTTATTAATCATGAATTCTATTGATTAAATATTTTTATATAAATTGTGGTGACTGATTATTGGCTTTTTTCATAATTGGAATCTGATGTGTTGGGAACAGAAGTGGATAAAAGAAGTTCTTAGTAAACGTGAGTATCTACTATGATGAATCGGTTTAGTTACTATTGCGATATTTTACGACATGCCATTGGTTGTGTAAATAGTCTATTTTTTATGCTAATATTCCGAATATACCTGTCAATTAAAACTTGTCATCTACTCAAATGTAGACTTTAAATTCTGAAGCGATTGTATTCTGCAATTTGTACCCGCGTAGTACTGTTATTCTTACCGAGACTTGAGGCTATTTTTCGAAAACAAACCCTTCTATATAGTGGCTATCCGCAATGGTTCTAACCAGGTAGCATGGCGACAAAGCCATTAGCGCCACGGGTTCAAATTTTGGGATATGCATGCACAAGCAGCCCGTTATTTCATGTCGTCGTGATACATTATGTCTGTATATACAGTATGTGTATATACAGATGTCTGCAACTGTCACGATCCCAAGACCACGCCTGGTGTGTTTCTTGGGTCAGTGCGCTTCATAGATGTGGGCACCAGAATCTCAGTCCAGTGTTTCTCGTACAGAAGGAGAGGTTCGTGGTAACTTCTGTGCCTGGGTGGTGGAGTCGTATGCTAACGGCTCCGGAGAGGTTTCTTGGTTTGTCCCCATATTGACGGAAGTAGAATTGTTATTGTGTGGACTGTCCATATCGCCGGTGGTATCTTCCAAAGCATACCAAAAACGTTTTCAGGGCCCGAACAGTTTCTAGACGTTTTCCAGGATACACCGGCTAATGTTTCCTGTTCTCATCTAATCACGCGATTGCATAGTACTGGAAGCCACTTGTACAAATGGAGTTAAACGGATCTGATACCCCACGCATTAAGCTAACATTCCTTGATCGAATAAAACTGGTCACTATTGCAAGATTTATCCCACAACGATTTCGTATCAACATTTTGAACTGTTCCTATAAAGTACCTAAGTCCTATGAGATAAGAACCATGGTGACCTTCAGCCTATTAATAATTCCAATTCAATCTATAATTTGCATTAGATGCAACTTGCAAGACCTTCGAATATACTTACTTTCTGTACATATTAAGCATACCAGTGGGTATGTAGCTATTTGCCCAGTGCAATGACAAATTAACTGCATTAATATGTACTATTATTTTATTAATTCACAAAAATAATATGCAACTACTTTTTATGGACACATTTGCGACTAGAACGTGTACCTCTGTTTTGATTATCAGTAAATACTACTCTTACTTACAAGTACGTAGGGCACTCAATAAGTTTTGAGATGCTCGAAATTTAAAAATGGAACGCACCCGTATTATATGTTTTTAAAAAGCAAACTTATTTAAAAATAGATCACCAAAAGCAATTTAGCTAAATTTAAACAAAAATGACATTGTTAGTCATTTTACTACAACGCTTCCCGCGCTTTTTCTTTACAATAATGGATCTTAACCGTGAACATTTGCGTGCTATGATCTTCTATGATTTTAAATGTGGTTTAACTGAACAATTGAGTTTGGAACGTTTGCAGTCAGCACTAGAGGACTCTGCTCCTTCTCGTGCAACAGTTTTTAGGTGGTTTAAGGAATTTAAAAGAGGCAAAACTAACCTTGAAGATGACCTAAGAGGCGGACGCCCGGAAACAGCAGTTACTGCAGAAAATGTGTGGACATCTGAAATGTTGGTGCGAGAAGACCCATGAATCACGTACACGAACATTGAGAAGATCCTAGGCATTAGTTCGGGAAGCGTCAATACTATCCTGCATCAACATCTTGGAGTGAGGAAGCTTTGTTGTCGATGGATCCTACGATTGCTCTCCGGTGCTGAAAAACAGGCTCGAGTGGATTGGTGCTGAGAAATGCTTATACGTTTCGAAAACGGGACATCGAGACGTGTTTCAGAAATCGTTACTGGTGATGAAACATGGATCTATCAATATGATCCAGAAAGCAAGAAGCAGTCGTCGGTGTGGGTCTTCGCAGAGAGACAATTACCGACAAAGTTGCAAAGACCTCGAAACGTCGGCAAAAAAATGGTAGCTAGTTTTTTTTCTCGGAGCGGACATTTGTCGACGTCAATGTTAGAAAATAGTAGGTCTGTTAATTCAGAATGGTACACAACAGTAGCATTGCCAAAAGTTTTCCAAGCTGTGCGGGAGAGGAGACCAAAGACCGGGCTTCGGGGAATCATGCTACATCACGATAACGCCTCTTCACATACGTCCCTCAGAACAAAGGCGTTCATTGAGGAATCTGGTATAGAAACCTTAAATCACCCACAGTACAGCCCTGACTTGGCTCCCTGCGATTTCTTTTTGTTCCCAACAGTGAAAAATTTTTTTGAGTGTCGAAGAAGCAGTAGCTTCCTACGAAATGGCAATTTCAATGCTGACGGATCAAGACTGGCAAAAGTGTTTTCAGAGTTGGTTTAGACGAATGAAACTTTGTGTAGATAATGATGGAGAGTATTTTGAAAAAATGTAAAATAAATTATATTAATATGTTTGATATTTTCTCTTTATCTCAAAACTTATTGAGTGACCTACGTACATGTTATAATATTCACAGTGAATCCTAAAGATAGACAGACTTACACTGATTTAAAATACTAACTTTGCTCAAATTTTTCAGGCTAATTTTGTAGGAAATGTATGTATAGTCTATCGAATTGATACGTACCTATTCATGTAGCGAAAACAAAATCGAAAACTTTCTGGAAACGTTAGTTTCAATCTTTTGTTACGGAACAAAATCTTATTTGGCTATTACAGTTCCGTTTTATAGTAGTACATTACGTGTACACTTTTTAACCAAAACATCTAAATGGTTTTTATTCTAAGTCGAAACGTTTTGAGAAGCATGACACTCCATCATTATTTGGAAGTTGACGTTGGCGTGGGCGCCACGGAGGCTCAGCTTTTGGAGTGCTGCCTGCAGCAAACGCGAAATCATAACCAGGTATCGCATAAACGACACCAAATCTACCACATACCTATACGGAATATTTCGCAAGGACCACCTCTCTGTCCAATATGCAAACCTACTTGATCGTTAATTTCTTATATGGTAAATTTATATGCCACGAGTACCAGGCACTAACAATAAAATATCAAATTATTGTGTGCGTTATTATCAAAGAAAATTTGTTTGGTGTTTGAGTGACCAATTTCCTTCAGCTTAACCAAGATACTTAACTTCTGGTCACACTTCATTTCTTTGTTAGTAGTGACCCCAGGAGTGGTGGAATAAATATTTTTTCACATATTGTTGTCTACAAAGTAAGGAACATCATACACCAGCAAAATCAACTTGCTTAGGTAAATTAATATCAATCTCGTTTAGAGTATAATGCGTGTTTTGGAAATTTTCAATCATTCAATCTCAACATTTCGCTTTCAAATTAGACGGCTTGCTTAGTCCAATGTTCTACTACAAATTTGTAGCGGTTCAATGTACCCTATTCGGCCCAAAGTATGTACAGTCTACAGATCTCATTATTTTATTAGCGCTTTTTATTGGCTCTATTAGTTGCCGATCAATCTGTCATCTCCTTAGTGTTGGTTGTCTATTGATTATTTACGAGTTTCGTTTCTCAGAAAGAACACAGTGCGACATTGTGAATCATATTGTTGTGGGTGCCGCCCACGAAGACCGAGCTACGAATTGTAATAATTATCTCAATAAATATGTAAAAAAATGCGCATACGTCGATAATGGTATTAACGGCGTAATTTCACACGTAATAGGTTACAATTTAATCGACGCCCAGGTATGCTAAAGATGGGTAATACCCACGACTCTAAAACTGAACTTCGACACACGCGACTCCGACAACATGTTACATCGACATGATTTTACTCAAACATTACGTTACTCCGACAATATGTTACTTCGAATGTCGATGTACGAGTAGTATGTTGTCGGAGTAGCGTAGTGTCTGAGTAAAATAATGTCGAAGTAACATATTGTCGGAGTAACGTAATGTCTTAATAAAATCATGTCGATGTAACATGTTGTCGGAGTCGCGTGTGTCGAAGTTCAGCTTTAGAGTCAATACCCACACGTCAAAGTCGTTAGTTTTTAATGTTTTCAGAGTTTTACGAAATCAGTGGTCACCTGTAAAATACCCGATACAGATAATCTCAGTACAGAGTATTAAAAAACCAACCTTAAAAATTCATGGAATTACATCTATTTGCCAAGTTTTATTGAAATCGGTTACCGGAAAGTGCGCGAAACCGGATTTATTACCTAGTTTGCCACACTTAGAATGGTGGAATATTTTCTTCATATTTAAATGGAACCAATGCTGAAGTACCCTCTTTCCAACAAAAAAAGAGTCTTCAAAATCGGTTCACAAATGTGTCGGAATTTTCGTGTAACATACATACAAAACAAAGTACAGTCGAATTGAGCACCTCCTCCTTTTTTGAAGTCGGTAGAAAAAGATAATTAAAACCTATTTTGCTTCTTTATTACGAATGTATAATAATATTTATTTTACTTTATGATTGACATCCGAACCCTTACAAAACAAAATATTTACATTATTTTTGTTAAACACAGTGCTGTTTTGGAGGACATAATACAACAGAAAAAGAATCTCATGGTGAGAACACATTGTATGCCATTATAAGTACAATCGCCACAATTACGTTACTTGACTGCAAAACCTTTAAAACGGAAAACGAATTTATAACAAACGATAAAAATCTGCCTTCTCTTGCAAAACTGCTTCATTAACATAGAAATACATAGAAAACATCTTTCTTTTTACTTTTTCACTTGTATTTTTTTAGCGATATGCACCGCTATAAAATTGCTTAAGCGAATGTGGTGATTAATTAAAGCGTGGATACCTATTGTGCCGCCGTCAGTTGAAAGAGCGCAAATGACAATTTTCCTAAAAATTTGTTATGTACATAGATATTACCGTGATCAGTAAAAAAGGCCAATCTGTCACTATTATATAGTTACCGCAAAAGAAAAGTAGATATTTTTTTTGTTACATTTCTTTAAACATTATTTTCTCGGTTTTGACTTTTTCTCACAAGCGCCCTTCCAACGAACGGCGGCAGTAGTATTAGCAGTATGTAGTATTCTTAACATATGTTGTGCGAAAACTGCTTGTGCGAATTTACTTTTACGATTATTAAAATATGATGTTAGTGTATAGTTTACAATTCGACCCGCCATGTCATAGCTAACGCATTTGCTTTTTGATGACTTTGGCACATAGTTTTATTGTCACCTTTTTTTAAATGTCAATTTCGCTAAATTTGCTTAAGAATAAAGTTTGCTTAAAAAACAAACTAAACAAATAATTAAAAAGCTTTGTAGATCCCGTTTTGCTGATCCCAGATATGTTAACAACTCAATTTGGCTAAAAATGTCGTATCGTTAGTTATGATAAGGGCAGAATTACATACTTATGTAGGTACATGTAACCTCTTGTCAGCTTCGGTGCGTCCGCGTATCGATCTTGTTATTGTGCAGGTCAGTGCAAAATGCACTTTTGGTTTTACGCCAAAAATACTAATGAGTAACCGATCACCGAAGATGGCGACGACAAGATGGCGAGCGGCCATAAACCATAACCGGCAGTGAGACAATGCTATCTGCGGAATATGGTCAAAAGTATGGTCTTATTGGCAGGATATAAGGAAATAACGACGAGGACGCCGGGCCACATTCGGAGTTCGACTAAAATGTATTATATTTATTGGTTCCTGCTTTTGGACCGAGCGCTGTAAGATCAGACATTGCCATCGAATCGCGTTACAATGGAATTGGTTTTATTATTTATATTCGATATAAATATTTAAAAGTATAAAGCCATAACGTTTCAACCACGTGTCAGCCAACACCACCACCGCGTGTCAAATACCTAAAGATTTTTTCATTATTTTTGATAGTTTGTTCTAAATAGTATGTAAAATTAAAACTTTTGCTTTTGTAACCTTAGGAATGATGAATTGTTGTGACTTTTTATTATAATTCCCCAACAACAACAAGCACAACGGCAAATGTTTTCATAATATAAATTAAATACTCACACGTGCATCGGAACAAAAAAGTGAGAACATAAAATTGTAACTTTTATATTTAAATAAATATATATTAGACATAAAACAGCAGTTGAATTAACATCTTTTATCATCGACTTAGACCTGCGTTACTCAAAAGATTGAGTAGTTAAGAAATGGAAAAAAATAAACAAAATTGAACGAAAACAGAATTAAACAAAACGCAATTGTTTTTAAATTTACTAACAAACCAGAAGCAGCTGAAAATTCAAACAGTTTAACATTGATTAAATCAAACTTATATAAATAAAAAACTTTTTCAAGTAAAGATGTCCGACCGATGATGACCGATGTCGAACCATTAGACAAACCTGTATTTAGGAAATTAAAACAAATGAATGAAAAAGTGACAATCGGCTAGTTTTTTGTTTTCAAATTGGACATAGAATACAAAAATAAAATAAAAGCCTAGATTTTTGACGAAACACTGTATTATTTTGGAGATTTCAACCAATTTACCAGTCTTATAAACAAAGCAAGTAGGTTTCCGTAGCGCGTAACACTATATCATGTAATTTGCTCATTTAACATGAGTATGACGGTACACGTAGGATGTAGTCCATCATTAGTCAAAGAGGCACGCAATGGCCAAAAGACGATCCCACGCCTGCGCTACCGCAAAAACGATTGTCCATCTTCGTTACTTGATATCGTACCGACGACTATATAATACTAATAATAGCACTATTTTTTCTAATAAAATTTGCTACTACAATAATGACCTAAACCAAAATAGTAATTTTTTTGTGTTACATTACCAACTGCACTTAAAATTAGCTAAATTTTATTGTGAAAAAAGTACCGAGCTTTTTATTGTTTAAAATAATCACGTGACGACATAAAGCGTTGTACGATTCATCGGCTTTGCATTTGAATATTCTACAGTTGTTTTGAAACTGTCTTTTCGATTAGGTAATTTTGAGATACACCACTATTCTGCCCTAATTGTCTTAACTAAAAAAAAAAACCTAGGTGCCAATAATAGAAATCGAAAGGTACTTACCGAAACGCAAATAGCGTTTCGGTAACTACCTTTCAAGATATTGGCACCTAGGTTTTTTTTGCTTGTAAAAAATGCCAATTACATTGATTTTGCTTAATAAAAAAAATGATATATATGAATAAGATAATATTAAAAATCCAATTAGAGGGGGTTGTAAATCTCGCTTCGATGATCCCAGGTATGTCAATAGCTCAAAATGTCTCTAAAAATGTCGATTACTGTATTCATTTATGTATTCAGTATTCTAGAAAATCATCAAACTGTGATTCTGTAAGTGGTGTTACTGGATATTGTTTAAGAGATGGTTGTATTCATTGATACCAATTGATTTTGTTATTCACATGGGAATAGTGATCGTAAATCGAAAAATATGACTATAATAAAAATTTCAAAAGAAAGCAGGTACTTACTACTTAACCTGTTCCACGCACTTACTTATTCAACAAAAATGTGTTTTAGTCGTTATTTGAGAGAGGTCCCAATTCCCTCTTGAAATTTGGCCAGCAACACAGAAGTCACCATGCTGTGATATCTTTTAATACATGACACTTGTTATCTTAAAAATAATAACAATTCTTCTTCTTCTTGTCGAATCGCTAGCATACACTATAATGCTTGCCATCGTGGTGAAAGGATGTGCCATTTGGTGTAAGGTACTAAGCTTACCGCTTGTTGCCCACGGCATCGCGCGGGGAGGCTCCTTTCGTGTACCCCAATAACAATATGCACCACACAGGGTCATTCAGTCAGAGTAAAGTCTCAGGCTGTTCCGAGGATCGGTGAACTTCATCATGTTGATTCAAATTGTCACGATGCGACCTCCTTCATCGTCATCCCACCTTTTTATCTTTTCTTATTCCTAGCCACTTACTTTTGAAATTTTGAATCGTTATCTAATTCCTTTACTTCGTCATACTTACTTTGGTTCGTTCCGTCATCACTTCAAAATTCTCAAACCGAGAGGACGTGTCCATGAAGTAATCCTCATTTAAAACCATAACTTCACGTGATTCACACTTCTTTTTCATCATAAGAATACGTATATTGGGGTAAATGGACTGGCTATAAGATTGTTCAGGGAGTGTTTTATACTGTACCTTTTTATATCATTGTATTCTTACATTTTCTACATCTAATAAATTTATGTTTACCGAGCCCTTATTTTACTTTCGCGAAGGCTAGGCTACTAAGTAATATATTTTATATAACTTTTTAATGTTTATTATTTCTTTTAGTGGTATATCCCAATCTATAGACAATAAATCTTTAAAAAGTTTCCAAAACTTACACCCTGTTGTGTAAAAATTTGCTATTCATAAGCGTGACACACCCGCCCCGCAAACCCGCCCGCACCCGCCACGCACCCGACCCGCACCTTTATTTGACGCTTTAAAGTCTACCTACCCATAGTTCGCTACTCTTGTTGTATGTAATAAGGAAACATGAGGTTTCAAGATTCTACGAACGCAGTTAGTCGATAACTTTTTATACTTAAATACATGAGAATTATAAAATTTCACACTTACATAATTAATTTGTTTCATGTAGTTCGTATTATTTTTGACTTTCACGTGATAAAAGCACTTTTGACATACGATCACATGTAGCTTTATTTAACCCAGGATATAACTACGTATTCAAGGAAAAACTGAGAAAACATGCGTCTCAATATTAGTTTTAAAATCGTATCTATTGAAATTTTATTAAGTATACGTGTGGCGTTAAGTATAAGTAAGCGTGTGGGCTATAAGATTCCGGACTGAATAAGAAAAAAATACTATAAATGGTCAGAAATGAATTTCTTATTTCTCAAAATATTCTCCGTTCGCGTTAATGCACTTTTTCATACGAATGAACCAATTTTGAGAACATTTATGCCACTCCTCCGTGACAATCTCTGAAACATATTTTTCATACTCTTTGACAGCCTCTTCAGGTGATGAAAATCGTTGACCGCGTAAGTGGTTCTTAGGTTTTGGAAATAAATAAAAGTCACAAGGTGCCGGGTGGGCCTGTACACGGGATGGCTCATAAGGTCAACGTTGTTCACGTTCAAAAATTCATTGTTCTGCCTAGCCGTATGAGAACTGGCATTATCGTGGTGCAAGATGATACGGCGTTTACGGTTATTTTTACGGAGTTTGTCAATAACTTCCGGCCAACAAATGATCGTGTACCAATCACTATTCACGGTACAACGATTCTCCAAAGCAACAGTAGCGACGTGTCCAGTTTTATTTAAAAAAGAGGCAATCATCTGCTTAGAGGCACTTTGGACGCACGCTACTTTGGTTGGTTTCGGCTCATCTCGAAAGACCCATACGCTCGATTGTTGCTTTGTTTTAGGATCGTAACTATAAATCCATGTTTCGTCACCTGTTACTATGTCCCACACCAAATTTGACGCCCCTTCGTTGAATCTGGTAAGCATGGCGCCACGCCAAGCAACAAGTGACGCGATCCGTTTTTTGAGCCTCAGCACAGCTTTTTCACATCAAATGTTTGTGTAGTATTGATTGTATTTGACTCATGCCTATGCCTAAAGATGCCCGAATCTCATGGTATGGAACATGCCAGTCTGTTTTGATCATACGGCGCACAGCATCGATGTTTTTGTTGTTCACCATCACGAAATTCGTCACTGAGATCCACACGACCGCGTTTGAATCTGCAAACCAGCTGTAAATAGTCATCTTGTATGGTGCTTCATCGCCAAAAGCAAGGTCCGCTGAGCTGTTAATTTACACTTAAAGTCGTAGAAAATCATACTACGAAAATTTTCATGACTTGAATCCATGGTGATGTAGACAACCAATTTGTAAAATGACGCCACAATGTAAAAACAAGTGACAGTCAGATGAAACAAACTGTATTCTACAGCCAAAGAGTTCCGTTTTCAAATGTTGTAATTACTCTTTAAATATTGTTTATGTAAGTCCGGAATCTTACAGAGCGCCCTATGTAATAATAGTAATAATTTATTCTCTCCAATTCACATACAAAGTAAAACATACGTCCAATTAAGGACTAAGCGGGAGATTGGTGCCCAAGCTTGCATCTAACATAGCTTGTATCTTGAAACACCAGGCTTCTCACCCAAAACAATGCTAAATAGTCTTATTTTATACATTAATTGAACTATTTTCGTAGCATATAATAGCAGCTTCTTGTGTCAGAGTTCATCAAGGCAGTACTCCCACCTTACCTATTTCTGCCGCCAAGCCGTAATGTTGAGCGTTACTATTTTCCAGTTTTGTAGGGGTGCTGGTCAAATTACAACCACATAGGACTTGTATATTCTATATGTATTAGTGTATCATCATTTACTTAATAGTATGTGTTCATGTGTATACATTTGATTTATTAAATATATTATTCTAATTATTGAGTAACTAGCATTCAATTTCATGATTTATTAGATTTTCATTCAAAAGTTAGCTGGAAGAAATCCCTTTATGGGATAAGCTCGCCTTTGTACAATAACGTTCAAAAAATTTGTAACTTGTTTTGTTGTACAATAAAGTGTTTACATGCGTACATACCACATATACATTATTAGTGCACATATTAAAATTAAGTTAATATTAATTAATTTCAGTCAAAGTTGGAGTAAAAGTTATATAATCTCAGTGCAGAGTACCAACTAAAAAACCAACCTCAAAAGCCATTCATAGTTTGCCACCCTTAGAAGTGGAACATTTTCTTCAAATTACAAAAAAGCACCCTCAAGCAAACCCTCCAACAAAAAAAGCATCATCAAAATCGGTTCACAAAGTTATCGCGTACATACAAAAAAACACAGTCGATTTAAGAGCCTCCTCCTTTTCTTGACGTCGGTTAAAAATTAAAAAGTAGGATTTCTTAAACCTCATTTATATGCGCGCTCTAATGCCACATATAAAAAAAACGTTATAATTTTTACCGTCAACGGCTGTCAAATAATATTACACTATCAGCAACGACGTGTGGTGCGGAGCATGTAGTTGTCGACATAAGACCGCGGGGGAGTGAGTTCGAGGACCGGCGCAATCAACGCATGTGTTTGTGCCACATACTCTACGTGGGCGATTTTGAACATTATCAATCAATAATACCACGTCCATTATTAGAAATGTTCTCCTATTCTTAATATAGACATGCGATGCACAGTAAATATTATTGCAACATATTACTTACTCATTTCTATATATAGATAATATACAGTGTTTCGGCTTATAGTACATTATGTATTAAATATAATTAGGTGGTAAATAAGAAATTACTAACGAGTTTGTTAGAAGCCTAAAGACGAAGACTGAGGGCTTTAATGACTCGAGGTTTGTAATTGTTACCGGTCGCATACAATGTTTTTCATCACATGAGAGGAAATAGATACAACGAAAATTTATTTCTTGAAGAAGAATAATAATATCGCTTCACAACATGTTCACAACATAACATTTACGAATTTTGCAAATGGCGGGTTTCTTTGTTTTTTTTTTTAAAGAGATTGCCAACTATTCTTCCATAGATATACAATTCGAACTAAAATGTTATAAAATACAGGTTATCGAGCAAAAAGGGACATAGTACGCATGCAGTCACAAAGTATTAGATATAAAATAAATAATTTCCAAATTCTAAAAATACTGCAGAAATTGAATTCATGAAATATATTTAGTAAAATATAAGTAGTTAAAATGCAAATATTTATTTTTGTTTATGGTTCAAGTTTGTGGAAAATATACGTACAGATTTGCCGAGCATAAAACTCTTTCGTTAATCTTGAATTCGATAATGTAGTGAAAAATTCCATGCGCGTAATTTAGGATATTACAGTCGACTATGCCTGCATGATATAACACTGTTTACGAGCAAGTGTGATGAAAAATTTATTTCTTGGAAAAGACATTTTAAAACGTATTAAATGCAAAAAGGACCCTTTGATAAAATAATTAAAAATAGGATACTACGTCACATACACTTTATTATGGCATATAAAATATGAATAAGAGATAATAAAACGCCTATTGAACGTAAATGGTACAATATAATGTACTTAAAGGATAACTTACACAATTGTGGTGGTATTTAAATTACATGATCTGGTAGGTGCCTACTTATCATTAGCAAGTGACACCAAGTGTTGGAAGTGAAATCAGTTGACACGAATGCGGGGGTGGAGATTACTACGCCTCGCACTTTTCTCGTAGTGAAAGGCATATTTTAGTCATATATCTTCTTCTATTGTATCATATTAACACCTATCATCATCATCATCATCATCATCATCTCAGCCAGTTAACACCCACTGCTGGGTATAGGCCTCCTCTTTTGTACGCCAGCTAAATCGATCCTGTGCGAATCGAATCCACAGTCTTCAGGCCACCCCGACGATATTGTCCGACCATCTAGCAGGTGGTCTGCTAAGAGGACGTCTTGCTCCCACCGGGTACCACTCAGTGACCGCCCTGATCCATCAGTCGTCGTCCCGCCTAGCAACGTGTCCTGCCCATCTCCATTTTAGGCTCGCAATCCGCATACCGATGTCACGTCTTGTCTCCTATAGGTACAATAGACTAAATTGACTTAAAGGAATAGAATACAATATCCGTCGTTTATATTTCCCAAAAAGTACAAATTCAGTGTTATTCAATTCTAGAGCGAACCGTTGTCGGGCGCATTGTCGTTTAATATCAAATCGGATTATGGCCACAAGTGCACAATTTTACATAACTTTTGACATAATTTTTTTAACAACAGAATGTAATGAAATTGTTGACTTTTGGTGTAAAGTCCTTAGACTATGGAAACGATCCTCTAAGGTAAAGTCCGTATTTTTGGTTAGCTTGGTCTGTATGATCATTTTGAAGCTGTGACTACATGAAGTTTTTAAACTTTGCAGGGTCATTTTAAACGCATGAACGTATGTTTCTTATCTTTTGCGCGAATTATTTTTCCTTTTTGTATACGTATGTTTATCACAAATTATTTCGCACTAAATACCTAGATACCGGATCATTTTCACAGGACTTATGGAAGGGCTTTCACAAGTATCCTAATAGAATAGTATTTTCATATTAAAATTAAGTATCATTTGTACAATGGCTAGTGCGTTTAAAAGGTATTTCCTCCTACTTGCAAGCGAATTGGGTCAGCGCGTGTTTCTCGGATGTGGGCGACAACCGGTTGTGACACCTAGCTAGCGAATAAACCATAACCAGATGTAGTAATTTTAATAAGCAAGCATGCCTCGGTGCAATTAATTCCATTTAAGTGAGATAAGAATCTCACTGAAATGCAAATTGCAATCTCAAAGAGACTGCAGTTTTGTTCCATTTAATTGCTTTATTAAAATGGACCCCTCTATCTATCTATAGTCATATGTTTTTTAAACATATCTTGTTGCCTAGATGGTATTTACAATATTATAGGTGTTAGAAAAATGTAACCAAATTCGAGCTGTTGATCGTAGGTACTCATTATAATATACAAATTTTAGCATTCAGCGTTTTGGAATCTTCATACAAATACGATTTTTTTTCTATGTTTAACCGAATTCTTTTTTTGCTAGTTTAGAATTTTGAAGTTCCCGTTAAAAAAAGAGAGGTTTTCTAAAGTTGCAAGTTACCATCGCACCTTGATGTTAAGGCCTATCATGTATTCTATACCTAAGTACTGCTGTATTACGCTAAGTAACATAAAGGTACTTTTCTGTAACATTAGTTTATCACAGGTACCTCGTTGTGGAAATGCATAGGTGATTTAATGTCGTCAAAGCAACGACATTGCAGAAGATTTAAATGATAAACCTACTAATTCACGAGTGATTATTTAATATTTCCTGAAACATATGACAATTATCAATTGATTGTATATGTAACAGAATTCCTTATATGGTGTGGTACTCTCGCGCAGGTAATGCATCCCCGATCCGAGAGCGATTATAACGCAACGGAAGCGGCTGAATTTAGACGCGCGCACATCGTCCAACGAGAACCGATGCCGGGGCACGGGGCGCCGAAACTAAATACCCAAAAGCGTTTGTGATCGCGCCAACGGTTGCCAAATATGGCACGAATCTCGGGTTTCGCGCGCCGCGCTGCTGGCACACCACCAGCCTGCAAAAACGCCCTCTATTCCCGTCTAATACTCGTGAAAAACACGTAAAAACAATTTTATTTCTGTAGCGAGCGGCCTCTAAATTTAGGCCGTATGGAAACCGAAAGTAATACGAGCGATTTTGGTTGGGGCCGAGTTGTCTGTATTTAGATTAGAACGGAGCGGGCGCACAGGCGCACAGTGGCCGCGACTCTCGCCTCCGACCTCTACGCGGTTGATAACGCGTTCCCACGTTTCTGCATACCCTACACTCCTCGTGGATAGTGCATTGTGATTCCGGGATACGCGCACCGCGCACTGCGCACTGTGAAACCACAGCGATCAACGTACCACGCACCACGATCAATGCAAAGTGCCGTGTTTCTGTTTACAGTGCTATCATAAAGGATTTGGATGTCACAAATGCTTCCCGAAGGCGGAGGTAAATATTAAGTGGAATGGAAATTTATTGAAAGGATATATTAATCGGTTTTCATTTATAATAAGCATGATGCGTACATTTTGCATACAGAACTTAATGCATTAATTTGTTGAGTTTCTGATTTTTTAAACAACTAGGTACACCCACACAGGCTGTAGATGCTATAGTTGTATCAGTACAGTACAGTATCAGTAGAGTTATACTATTGGCAAAAGGTACAACGTCTGCAAGTATTTGATATTTACTGGAGCAGCAAGTGGACATTGGAGAACCTATAACTTACCATTGCAATAATATAAATGACTGACATTTTTCCTTTGGATTCCATTTGTTCATTATCGTAAAGTTTCTAGTTGCAATGAAACACAGACAATAAAGTATGTCATGTGTACTCACGCTGTCAAATTGTTTGTACAAATCATTCGTAAGAAAACTGGCTTCGAGTAGCGGCTGATTGCCATACTTGGGGAGAGTCGAATTGTCACTTTGGCCAATAATGTTTGCGCCAGAATTTCTTATGTACCGTTCTCTAAACAGAACCTTCGGAATGCTTCAAATTATCACGTCAACAGTTTATAACATGACACACAAGTTGGCCTGCAACAACAGACTGTCCTAGTTATTGGATAGAATTTGATAACGAAATAAAGCCACTAACAAAAGTTATTGTTTACCTACTAAGCATTCGGCATCGTCAACCCATATTAGTCCCGTTTTTAAGCACAAATGTTCTGCGTAGAACGAATTTTCGAGTTCAATGCGGGTTGGGGACTTCGCTACGGTTTTTGTTCTTATCGCACTGTTTTGCTTCGCCATTAACTTTGTGATCATTAGTAACCCAAAAATGAAGCCATTGCCTCCTATTTACAATATTTTAACCATATAATCTGCTTCTTAAAAGACATTTGGGTAGATATCTTTATAAGATAAATTTATTTTTCTAACAGAAAGTGAACTTGTTATTATATAAATTAAGTACTGAAAATTCAGTATACATAGGGCTCTGAGATTGTTTCTATGATGATTTAGTTAGCGGTTTCTTTGATACATTAATAAGTCGTAATCAAGCAGTACGGTAGGTAATAACTAAACAATATTCTAAATGTACTCAGTCCACCATTTGGTATAAGTATTTTATTTTATTGCTTTCGTGACGGTTGGGTTATGTAAACAATAAAAACAATAAAACTATGACCTATTTGTGCATATTTATGTTCGTTACCAGAGATACATATAATGTAATAAATACTATCAGCAATATTGGCGTTCTTTACTTTATTGAATGTTTTTGTAAAATCCATTTGTTTATATTACAAATATTGTAGTCTAATTCAAGCCATTGGTTGACAAGAACAATCAAGTTGCGGGTGGTCGCAACTGACTACCGTGGCCTGCACGCAAAAAGAACCCTTAAAGTGCCTACAGATTTTTTGACGATCAACGTTTCATCAATAAAACGAGTAAATTTATAAACAACAGACGATAGACATCATCGATCGAGATCGGTAAATCGTCATAAAATCAAGCAAATCTGTACGCACCTTTAGATGCTAAGTCGTCAACTTTGGTGATAGTATATTTTGTATCACCAACGAATATTTTGTACGAGTTTAACAGTGGATACTGTTTTAGATATGGGTTTAATTTGTTATCTGGCCCGTGCGTTTACAAACAAATACTTATTTTTGAATACACATTCCACTGAATATTCTCTTTTGACCACAATTTTTTTGGGAAAACTGTCGCCGTCTGTCGTGTCTGCCGCCATAAAAAGAAATTGTGAATTTATTAAATCTTGGAGTTTCATATCTATGAATCAAAATAGCAGTACCTTCAGCAAGCACTGTGTACTCCTGCAAACTATGACCGTTACGACCTCGTTACGACAAACAGTACCTAATTAATACAGAAATCAAATCCCGCTTTATAACTATAAAATTAATATAGAAGAGACACGCTATTTTCGTAACAGGCTAATTTAAAAAAAACCTTTGACTGGAAAATCTAATTTGTCCTCGTGACTCATACGGACCTGATCTGTTGACAGAAATGAATCATCATTCTAATTTATATCCTATTCAATCAGTAAATAAATCAAGATTATGATGTAATTGTCTAAAGCACACACTTGTATTCATTCTTGTATTACAACTGTTGTTATTATTTCATGATAATGTGGTTGACGTCACGAGTAGTTACGTAGAAACACATTACATTGGCGCTTTGCCAACTACCAGATTGATAGCAGACAACGTCACGGGAGTCTGGTGTGCTCCTAATGCAGAACATAACTAACTCCTGCTTATTTTATATTCGTAGTATATAGATTCACCGCGAGACTAGACTATATATTTATATAATAATCTCGCGTATGTATATTCTTTATTGGTTTTGAGAAAAATTAATCCACCCTCTTCTTAGCAAAGATACGTACCATTGAACATTATAGATAGCAAATGCGAACGGAATATTAACACGATAAATAAGCAAAAGCGATTAAATGTACAAAATTAAAGAACCAATTTTGATCTTATTAACTTAAACATAGAAATGAATAATACTTGATTGCGATTTAGCGAAATACCATTTATAGCAAAGCGAAATTTTTGTAAAATTATTTAATCACGAAATAATTATAAGAGACTTCTTATGTTGTATGAACTGGCAAACAGTCAATGACTCAACTCATAAAAAAGAACCAAATGTTTGTTAATAACATTCTAAACAAGCTGCAAACCATATAGACATAATTAAAAGCATCTCATTGTCTGAACTGTACAAAATACCCAAGGATATTCTTCGAATGTATTGCGATAAATAAATGACATAAATGGTATGTTAATAGTATCCTTATATGGAAAATGGAGAACAGAGGCTGAGCGGTAGAGCATGAATCATAAGGCATGCGCGTAGGACGACACAACACAGCATTATTTATTGAGTTTTATAACAAAACATTACCAAAAACAAACCCGAACGTCTATCCGTTACGCAAATATTACTTTGTATAAGTGATCTGGTTCTCAAACGAAACATTTCAATTATAAATAGAATCAAAAATTTTAACATCGCGCAAATATGTATGTGTCTCTACTGGTATGGTTATCAATCCGTTTCAAAGTCGTGTGATTTCAAAAACAAAAAAATATTTTTTTTGTTTTCACCAAATGCCTATAAGCATATAAAAAACCATAATATTAATCAAAAATTATACGTCATCCATCATCAAAGGCAACATGTTTAAACAATTTCCAATTCCGAGATTTCATAATCGCATTTCGGTAGTCGTAAACGTATTGCGAAATTGGTATCGTCTTTTATTTCAGCGTGTGCGCGGGCGCTCCTTTCGCGGTGCTTGCGGATATTTCGGGCCTCCCTCGACCCGCTCGGGTTACAGACCTGTTTACAATATAATTATACTTCAAGTACAATTCATTTCTAAGCCTCAAGGACTGTTCAATTTATTATCTTATCATATCGACGTATTGCCTTGACTATCTACGTAATATTGTTATGAATTTCTGATTTTCATTGAACGACAAATTGTTAGCAAAAATGCATGCTTTCAGCAAATATAAAGTAACCTGTTGGGTAGCAAAAATTTATCCTTACTTGTATTTAAACGTTGTTGGGTTTGGAGCACATAGGAGCTTTCTCTTCTTTATTAATATATTATATCAAAAATAATTTATCAGTTTGTGAAAATTTTGATAGCGTTTCTTGTTAACGTTGTTGTTGTATGGGATAGATTAACGTGCATGTTAAGGATTTGTTTGTGTTGTTTCAGAAGTGATGCGCCGCGCGGCGTGCGGCGAAGTCTGCCCTGCGCTCGCGCCGCCCGCCGCGCCCACTCCAATACATCCAGAGATACAAAATAGGTACAAAACAAAATAATCTGCAACTAGTTTATGGATTTCACGCAAATTATTTCAATTCCACTATGCCACACGTATAGAAATTATTATGAATACAAATAGTCAAAAGAAATTATAGAATTTATATTTACTATTTGGTTTCCTTTCCAGGACATCCGAAAATAAGGAGTTATTACGTCAACAACTCCTGTCAGCGAGCAAAGAGCGTGCAGAGAAATCGGAAACATCGAAACCGAAGCACGCGCGCAATCGTCAAAAAAATCGATGGAAGCTCAAATTTCATCATCAAGCGTTACCGCAAGAATATCTTGATCACTACGAGCAGAGTCTTCAGAAAGCTAACGCTAAACAAGTGGGTTCAAAACAAAAACCACAAGAGAAATCCAAGGCGGAACCCAACTTCAATACAAACAATTTCACGAACGAGACTTTCAAAATATGGGCACAAAGACTAGCGGGAATTCAGAATGAATCAGGGAATTTGACGGTGCCAAGTGTCTCACCGGTGTTAAATATGGCAAATAAGTTGCCCAATAAGACCGATGACAAAAAAAAGAAGCATCCAGCAATTGCTCCAAGTAAAATTGTTACGTACGAGGATTTACCGTACATGGGAGAAATGACATTAAATAACTCGAAGCCACGAAGAGGACGAAAGCCGAAGAAAGCTGATATTTGTCATTTAATTTACGAAAATTACGGGACTGTCGTGCCCGGACAACCGCCTCCTACACAAGACCGCTTAAATCAATTGAGCATGTGTCCCCCATTTCGACCGGACAATACAGTAAGCACACCAAAGACAGATTTACAAAACAAAATAATCACCAGTCTATTGGAACGCAAATTATCGCAGGAAAATAAGAGAAGACTAGAAACTCTGTCTCCGCCCAGGTTTAACAACCCGGACGAACCGATGCCCGAAGCTCCTGTGACCATTGCAGGGCCTCTTCATAGCGACGATGAGCCGCTCAACCTTTGTATACGGGATCTTCACGACTTGAAAATACAGATACAAAAAAAATTTGGTAACATTTATACGTCATTACCTGAGGTAAAGACCGAAATTGATTTAGATAGTTCAGAACAAGGCAGTGTGAAAAGTGAACAACCGAATGCAATTTCCGTAATACAACGTAACACAAATCCACCACCAACTACTGCAAGTAGTTCACCAGATCTGTCGCGGCAGATCAGAAATATATCGCCGGCTTTATCAGAGCCAGCTCAGTCTACTGTTAGCCCTGACAGTGAAGGAAAGTTCCCAGGTTACGTCTATTGGCCAAATGCAGGAATCTACATGCATCCCCTAGCTCTCCAAACACAACTGCTATATTACCAGCGTTTAGCTGCTGGCGGCCAATTACCTATGTCAGTTGAGGATCAGGAAAGAGTTTTATTGACTCCCAAAAGTACAAGCGACAGTGCTTTAACCGAACCCAACTCACCATCCATTGACGACAATAAAAATAAACTCGTCTTAAAACAAATATCGGAGTTATTAGATCCAAAGGTCATTAAACAGGTAGAAGAATCAAAGCGGAGCCCTGATCAAACAAAAATGAAAAGAGCATCGCCCAATCCTAACCAAGCTCCAGTAAAGAGGAAAAGATCAGCAATTTTTATCCCTCCGATGCCAGTCAAAAGCAACTCTACAACTCCTACGACAGAAGTTAGTATTTGTAAATTTAAATTCACCGGAGGGTCCAAACCGTCTTTGCAAGAAAAGAAGATGTTGTCTGTAGACTCAGGGGGCAACTTCAGATATTATAGTGGCACAGGAAATAAAGCAAGCAAAGCCTACGATTACATGCAGAGAGATTCTAACCAAAGCCGAAACACGGACACTTCTATGGAAGCATCGGTATCAGTAGTACCCAAACTCGATGTCCAAAGTACTTCATTAAATAACAAGGAGGACTTAAACAAGAAAAAAAGAAAGTCCAGAAAGAGTTTACAAAGAGAAAAATTAGAACAAACATTTAAAGAAAAAGGTTTTTTAATTCAAACTCAGCAGCTTCAATCAGCTGAAGGTGCAACTTATTGCAAATTTAGACAACTACGAAAGTTTACTCGATATTTGTTTAGGAGCTGGAAGGACTACTTGCCTGGAGAACTGGAAGAGAGGGGAAACGAACAGACCTTACCGCCTGCAGAGCCACAACCGTCTTCCACAAACGACGGGGAGTGGAGTTAATATGATAATAATTGAGCCTAACAGAGAAATATTCCATGTTTATAGAGGCCAAAGATAAAGCAGTAAAATCCCAGCCACTTACGCGCTAGTGGCTGATTAATGCATTTATTGATTATCGTTTCCTTATAGTGAGATTTTACAAATTTAATAAATAACGTTGAAATTGTTCTTTTTTTCGTGTGTTGTTGTCTTTGCTACTCCGTCCAAGGTATACATATTTATTTTTTTCGTTCGATTGCTTTCAGCTTTTGTAATATGTTTTCCCATATTAAGGTTATATAGAATTATTATACGCATAGTTAGTAACAATGATAACAATGTGAGTGCATGTTTTAAAACTTTTGTAAATGTAAATTTTAATATTAAATCACTTAATTATGACTGCCTGGATCACAAGACGGCATCGCAAAAATAGCTGTCAAATTATTAAAGGTATTGTGATTTTTTTATATATGAAACACAGAGATTGGGTTTCGTAAATGTATACGGATTATATAGTTAAGTATGAACTGCAAAAATGTCAAACTCAACGTAGGTTTCAAGTTACAACCCATGGTGCTTTTTTTTTCAAATTGGATGACACGACACTGTTACGAATTATTTTTTGGTTGCGATGTGAAAATAAGACTGATAGCCAGGATACCCCTAATTTTGTTAGTATTGGTTTAACAGACTCATCTACGAAGTTATAATCTTTTATTATGGCTCGTTCAGTTTTATAATGGCGCAGTCTTATTTGTACCGTACTACCAAAACATTTGGACCAAATTCCATATTATTATTGTTCTCATGGAGTGTCTTGTCGTCTTATGTGAAAATGCCATCTCATATTACTCAACTTTTTGCGTTGATCCATATCGACTTAGCCAATTATTTTATTGTAGCTCTTATTACGTCTATAACAACTACTAAACACTAGTCATCTGACCTCTAATATAGGATAATTATATTTGTAATTTTATATTGTACTTATTACATTTACGTAAAAAAGCCATGTACATATTACTGCTGTAATGAGAGTTGTTCTAGTCATTAGACCGTAAGTTTTTATGTCGTTGTTATTAATCAACTTATTGTACGGACATTATGTCAGGGTATGTATTTAAAATTAAACGAATGTCGCAATAATAAACGGTGGATTGTGTATAATAAATTTTATTACAGAAAACTTCACTGTGATAAACATGTGAACATAAACAAAATGCGATCAACGGGAATGTAATTCTACCAATTACCAATAAAAAACTTAACCACTTAAAACATTTGTGTGATTTATTACAAAAAAGAAAGGGAGCCCGTATATTATAGACCACGACATATGAAAATTCAATATACTAAATCATGATAGGTTCTTATGTACATATAAGTTTTTAAAAACATTTCATCAATAGGCAACAGTCTCGATCACTTTGTGCAATTCGTTACATCATAAAGGCACTTCATAACGATAATAAAATGATATATAAAATATATAGTATAATAGATTTAGTAAAAATATCTCGCTTAGCACCTAATTCATTAGGTTACAACCACAAAGTACACAGATAAGATCCTTTTAGAAAAGTATGTAGCATTTTATTTCTTACAAACTAATAACAATGTACTTCTCGACGTACGCGTAATAATATTTTATATAATTTGGACCACTGAAAAACCATAGAGTTACCCGGAATGTTTCAATCTAGTACAGGAATGTGACTTTAATGTCTCTATGGTTATTTAAATGGTTGAAACCGCTCTTTTTTGGCAGGAAATATACGTTCACGATTAACCATAAATGCCTTGATTGTCATACATGTTTAATGTAGTCTTGTTTGTTTATGGCAGATAACATATAGCTAATGTACTTAATGGCAATTTGTAGACGCATGTGATGTTTTTAGTCGGTTGATGTTGATTAAAGAGCAGTAATATTGTACCCATAAGGGGTGTTTTTAAGCTTTGAGAACGGCCTTGGCGGCGGCGACGATGTGAGGAGCGGAGAGCCCGTACTTGTCAAGCAGGGCAGTAGGGGGCCCAGAGCGTGGTACTTCGCGCACGTAGATGTGCTTAACGACGATATCTCGCTCAAGAGCCACAGCTGATAGCACCGCTTCGCCAACGCCACCTAAGTACATTAATAGTTATAGTTATACTTACATACATTTTAAGGCTGTCTTAAAAAAATATTCACGCACAGACTTGCAAAAGCCACTCTGCGATCTACAAATACCATATAAATGTATGGGAGCGTTACCGTTAACGGATATAACTGTTGGCAACACAAAAATTGTCATAAATTGTTATGTTAACTGTAGTAACCGGAGCACTTCTTCGAATCCGTGTACCGTGTAATGTATGTGTATATTAAACTATTTAAAGCAGTACAAAACAGCTTGTTTAAATTCATCAGCAAATACAGTCTACGCTCCTAACAATTACTAGTCGTATATTTAAAAAGTTATTGATGTCGTTTCATTCATTAGGTAACGTATTTTCGATATCAGTTTAAAAATATGTAATATCTCTAATATTTACGGATAATCGCCTGGGCACACTTAACGATTACACCTGTATATGGTAAAATATAGAACTGAAACTTGTAAAACTAAACAGCACAAATCCTATATTGTCATTTGGCAAAATATTTTATTTCATTAAAAGGGATTGAAAACAACGTATTCCTTTGAACTGCAAAAATAGGTCCTCACATGTTTCCCTAATGTATAACAATGAAATGTGTGGATAGAATGAACTTAATGCGACACTTAAAGCACTATGTACCCAATTTGGTCAGGGAGGACTTAATAACGAACAAGTTCGCGATTTGTACAAAAACGTTTGAGTCGAAATTCTTTTAGGAGCTATTTACTAAACACAGAGTTCAGTCGATAATAATTAATTAGATACTACTTACACTTATAATTTGAAACCTCTGCATAAATCAAATTAAAACAACAATAGCTTACCAGCTTGGTAATGGTCTTCAACAACGACAACTCTGCCTTGCACGGCACGAGCATGCTTCAGGATAGCGGCTTCATCGAGAGGCTTAATGGTGAAAGGATCCAGCACCCTTGCATCAATACCTATAAATTAAAAAAGGTATTTTAAATTCATAACATTTTTAGTTCTAGTATTTTCATTTTGAAGAGGTTATCATTTGTTCTGAATGTTATCATTTAATGTAATTATAATGATACGTTGTGTAGTACCACTCTCCGCAACAATGTCACCAAGTACATTTCTAGGTCGTCTGCATTCGACCTTGACCAGGCGCCTAAGCATGGCAAACCATTCTCTATATTTTAAGTTGTAAGTTCACTCCAAACATAGAGAATGGTTTGTTGGTCAGAGTAACAATACTTCGTAAAGTCTCGTGTGGACTCATAAATTTATAAGATTTATCACATTCAGGAAGCAGGTAACTGGTTTGCACTGTCCTATGTTCAATTTTCCATCATATCGTAGCTTTCGTAATTAATCTAAACTTAGTATAGTAGAAGCCACATCATATAACCTATAAATAACCTTTCCTACCTATTAACCGCATAAAGTGTACTATATAATACACAAACAAAAGTCAGGATTTAAGTGTATTCACAGTTTCTAGAAACTACCAGTAACATTCATGCAGCGGGTGACCTATTATTACCATGCAGTACGATTTTTGTTTGTGGGTTAACAAAATCATTTTCTAATTAGTTCTATCATAAAAACATGAAAAAACTTGTATTACCCTGCAAAAACTTTGCTTATGTGGTCAGAACAATTAAAGGTTGAAATTTGCGTATCATCAAGGAAACATCAAATTTTCGGGTTTGTTTAAATACAAAAAGGGAACATTATACTTCAAATCAATAGTATACTCGTATTACAACTAAAATTCTACAAATTGATAACAAAGAACCTAGAAATGTGTACTTTTACGAGGTTATGTAAATACCACTATGTTATAACCACAAAAGCAACATTTCTAGGGTACGGCTACTATTTTCCATATACTTCCTGCTCAATTAAACGAAACAAATACTGTCAAACCAGAAACACCTTTTTGAAAATATAGTGTTATAATTTTGATCGCCATACCTTCTGTTTTCAACTTGTCAGCGGCAGTGAGCGCTTCGTGCAATGTGACACCAGCGCCAATCAACAACACCTTATCTTTAGGCGACTCACGGACGATTTTCGCTTGTCCGACCTAAAAAAAATTAGTATATACATCTCTAAATAGATCACAAAGACGGTATAAACGTTGCTGCCCATCTCGTAGATTTACGTTTTTATCTAAACTGCCATGGAACCGGAGTATTTGATGAAGCAAGCATTAAGGAAAATGTATAAAGACGGCAATGAACAAATCTAATTCTACGTAAATACTCGTAATCGGCAAGTACCTTGAAGATTTCGTCATTAGGATATAGTATGGCAGTGTTCGGCCGAGAAGTACGGATGTAGCAAATGCCCTTGGTGTTAGCAGCCAACTCTACTGCACGTTCCGTTGACGGCGCGTCGCTGCAAATTCATGAGTTTAATTACAACTAAACATTATCCACTAAAACTATTTAAAAAAACATATTGTACTGCATGTTATATAAATTAAAAGTGTGAATAACTGTATACATATATTATGTATATAAATAATTAACTGTGTTGTTTGACTGTTGCATATTATGGCAACCTTTAATAAAGTCAACACTTTAGCACTACTCCATTTGATTGCATGATCAAAATTGTAAGTATTAAACACTTACATAAAATAAATAAAATTTAAGTATTATATATACTTACTTAAGAAGTCATACACATGACTTCTTAGTTTTCCGAAATAAATAAAAAATCAAATGATTACAGGGTTATTTGTAAAACACTAACAAACACGCAAAACTATATTACTAACATCATAAACAACCTTTGTTCCATAACTTTTCATAATTCATCAGATTTTAATTTCGTTCAAAAATAAAATAGTAAACGGTGATAACTCTGTGCTGTAACAAAAGAAAGCGCTAGCGTTGAATACCAGTCCGATGTAAAATGCAAGAGCCGTAGATTGGGGTGAGAGACGTCGATGAGGACGCTTGCATGTTTGAACTCACCTCTACTTTGAACATTACTGCGTTCTGGTTTTGAGAGACAAGAGTAATGATGAAACTTAAGACACATGAGACTTGTCAACTCGGAGTGACGGATCCTGTGGGAATCCCGTCAGATCTTTGCGATTTAAGCTCTGAGTGGCACTGCGACTTTAAAGAAAGTTTGAAGTTTTATTTCTGGAAAATGTCATTTCGAACTACTGATAGATAACCCATAATAGTGCATTGTATTTTAACGGCGGCAAATAAGGAATTACGAACGAGACTCTATTAGAAGCCCGAAGTCGAAGAGAGAGGGCATTCGGAGTCGACGTTCGTAATTCCCGTACCGCCCGTGAAACATACAATGCTTTTCATCACACCTGCACGTAAAATGCTACGATTGCAAGCAGGCTAACTTGACTAAATTGCCACAAATAAAACCCTCGAGCCTTTTTTCTTCTCATTACACCGACCATGTAATGAAATATGTGATGAAAAAACTTTACACTACACCGTGCGGTTGGAACAGTATCACGGTCTTAATGCATGTCTCGAGCACTTCACCGGACTCCAATCACGGTAATCCGAGCCGCAAGTGAGTGTTGGTCGAACTATTCTTATAAAATGTGTGTATGGTATTCATTGCCTTTGCCGAAGTTTGGCTCGGGTCCGGCACAGTGAATCATCTTTTGATCTTTCTCCTTATCAACTAATTTTCGTACATGGGTTTTTTAACAATGACGTTGTTCTACGTGAATGAATTTGCTTTTGTGCTCTTTTTTATTAATGGTTAAAATAAGTGCGCATTTGATTGATGGAAAGTGACAATGAGGCCGGGGATGGAGCATGCACACCCATATGTATAATAACATTATGCCAAAAATTAACAGACAACATAAATAAATATCTTCGCTGGATTTTAATGTAATAAAATGACAACGTTATTATAATGGATTTTTTAATAATAATTATAGATACTTCACTAGAACTTATTAACGGTTCTACAAAACATATTTTTAGCTAGAGTATACTAGCGGCACACATTATTCCGTGTTGCATTGAGCATCTAGTTAAAAAGCTAATTCATAGATGGAATCCTAATAAAAAGGGTTGTAGTATATATATATATATCTACTATTTCACCAACACGTTTTCTTATGCATACGACTTGTCGTCATACAAAAGAGACCTATTTTTAAATAACCTGCTTTGTAAACAATATCTCTACAAGCATATTAGTAGCGCTACAGAAGGAAGTAAATTTTGGCAGTATGGTTAACAGACTTCCTTGTTAAACTTTATGAAAGTTTTTGTATACTACATTTGGCTTCAAATGGAAAAATATGTATATATAATGAAATATTATAATTTGCTATAAACTTACGAAGGATAGAAAACTGTGGCGGTGGGCACAGCGCGAAACAGGGCCAAGTCTTCGAGACCCATCTGGGAGGGTCCGTCCTCGCCGATGCTGACACCGCAGTGCGATCCGGCTAAGTTGATGTTCGACTGGCTGATGGCGCCCATACGGATCTAAAGCCACACCAATAACAGTCCAACATCGCTACCCGTATATATAATCCTATGAATACATGTCATACCCCATTCGCGTTACGAACACGGTACTAAATGGGGTAAGTCATCGAATTTAAGATTATTTATTTATTTTTGTAGAAAACAAAACAGTTAACATTAAAATTGCTTTGATAAAAGTTAACACGTTCACAATCCATGAATCGCAAACCTGGGACCTTACCATGAACTCTTTTTACATTTCAGTATAGGTTCGTAACGACAAATAAGCGGGATGGTGAATATACACTTCATGTAGCGCTGTCTCACAACGATTCATTTTAGGTTCTAAACTGAACGTAATAAGAGTTCATGGTAACGGCCCTGGGGTCGCACATTGACTTCAACCACAAGTCCACGCATACCTATGGAGTCGCAACTACATACTACTTTATTTATACTTTTAAACTTTCGCGTTGCATTGTACGAAATTAATAAATTAACGCGTTTACATACGAAAAAGTATTTTTCACATCTACCTAGTTTCCGCCAGGTTTCGGAGCCCTACCTTGGTTCCGACGTTTCGGCCAGGTTGCACTGCCCGTGGTCACGGGCTGACTGCCAGTTGGGCCAATGCAACCTGGCCGAAACGTCAAGAAAGTAGGTAGGTGTGAAAAATAACCATTCATATGTAAACGCGTTTAATCCCGTTCCCAAATGTTTCTACTTTTTTGTCAAATATTTTGGTTGGACTTATAGATTAAAGTCCTGTATTTTTTATTTATTTGTCTTTTATAGGTGTGGTTTTTCAAAATTAACAAAATAATTTGGATATACTTCATACATACAATGTGAGAGTAAGTCATGATCTCAGTACAGAATACCAAAAATACCGACCTCAAAAGTACGTGGAATTACATATAATTACCAAGTTTTATGGAAATCGGTTACCGAAAAGTGCGTAAGCTGGGATTCATCCCCTATTTCGCCACTGTAATGGGACTTAACACAGGAGATAAAAAAAAATCGATTCTCACTACTCAAGATTTATTGAGAGGAAACGCCTTGAATTGGAGGATAGCAAAATCAACCATTAAAATAATTGTTCCTTATAATAAAATTTTGAGCGCTATTTATAAAAATGAATCTTCATGCATGAACTGCCACCCTTAGAGGTGGATGATTTTCTTCAAAATTAAATGGTACCACTGTGGAGGTACTCTCTTTCCAACAAAACAATAATCGTGAAAATCGGTTCACAAATACCGGAGTCATCGCGTAACATACATACAAAAAAAAATAAAACAGTCGAAATAAGAACCTCCTCCTTTTTTGAAATCGGTTAAAAACCAACAACATTTCACACAAACTCTGGTGGACTTGCGGGGTTGATTTCGGCCTTTTTATGGGGGAATGTGTGTTTAGTATTAAAGTTACAATTTTTAAATTTAAAGCACTGTTTACCTGATCAAAAGTTCTGGTAAAGAAGGCAGCGAATGTGGAGGCGAAAACGACAGCGCGATCACGACACGCGGCTCCGGTCGCCACTCCGACCAAATTCTGCTCCGCAATGAAACACTCGATGTATCTGGCAGAATTGATAACTTATATAAAAAAGAAAACCGACCTCAAATATTCATGGAGTAATTCCATTCCATCTGTTTGCCAAGTTTTAATGAAATTGGTTACCGGAAAGTGCGCGAAACCGGATCCCCTAGTTGGGTGGCAAACTGAAGTAGAGGTGGAATATTTTTTTCAAATTCAAATTTAAATGGCTTTTACTTTCAAATTTCAGCTTTCTAATTTTTGTCATTTCAGCACAAACGAGAGTTGATATTTAAAAGTGATATAAGGCCCATTTGCCTGAAAGTTGCCCACTGGAAAGTTCATCCCTATGGATGGTCCTTACTTCGTCACTATTTCTGGTTGTATACTCGATGGATACAACTAAAAATTTAATTGAATTAGTTTGTCGTACTTGAGAGATAAAATACAGTTGTACACAAACCTGTCTGGGTATGCATTGCGAAGTTTGTCGCTGAAGGTAGAGTTCTTCGTATCGCCATCAAGAGCAATCACACTGCAATAAAAAGTCCATGTAATTCGCTCTGTAATTGCTACAAATAACAACAACTTTATCACTTCTTGAAAATGTGTATGAGTGTTACTGCCCACGTCGACTGACAGCAGTCGTGTGAGTACGACAAACATTTTACTCTAGCATAAGCCTTTGAAATGCATAAATTGTTATACATTTCTTTAAAAGGCTTGTGCGTAATTCACTAATTCAAAAGGTCGCTGAAGCTGGCTCAAGTACTGTAAACGTGTGTGCAATTAATATATTACTCAGTGTTTCTTAATATTCAATTGCTGAATATTTTGAAAGTAGAGAGTAGGTATTCTTACCGCAAATTGGTGTCGGCGATCTTTTTAAGAGCAGTTCCATAGGCGAAACGGGTGGCAATCAAATCGTCTGTTTTGTAAGCGGGTGGCGACGACAACGTTATGTCTCCAATGTGTACTTTCGGTGCTTCAGCCAGTGGTGGTTTAGGTTTCAGACTAACCGTGTTATTTTTTATGAGCGCTTGCAGATGCTATAAATAAAATAATCAATTATATATCTTTTGTACATTAAACACGGATTAACATTATAATTTACATTAATTTGATACTACTAAGCGTATACACTTTTGTTCGAACATCGCCTCCAGTGCAATGGAATCTGGGGACCTACGTCCGTTCTCCATCCGACATCCGTCCGAAACAATTACTATCAAATAAGTAATACTCGACCAAATTAAAAAAACGCATGATGCGAATGAAGCTTTATACTTGACATTGGATTTGGTCGAATATAATTATTATGTGTTGTCTGTACATATCTGCCGTCGACTAACTAAGACACGGTTAGATGACAAATTTTTTTTTTCAGATGTCATAAAAAACTAATCTAGTTTTGGAAATATTTAAATTGTATAATGATATTTCAGCTATGCTATATAGGGTATGTTCCGATAAGTCGAACACGTTAACTAATTGTAACTCTTTTTCTATTTAAAACGGATATTTGACCATTTGTCACTGAACGGCAGATATACAGAAGGTACAAAATAGTTCACGGAATAAATTGCTGCAATGCGAGACAGCGACTTGACAAACCTTAATTATCTTCTCTCCGTCAGCGCCGAGGGCCTTTCCATGCCAATTCTCTTGATCTTCAATCCCGGGGAAGCCCTTGCCCTTGAATGTTTTGGCTACAATAGCCGTAGGCTTGCCAGATACCGTCGCGGCTTCGTCGAATGCTTTCACCAACTCCGACACATCATGCCCGTCTACAACCAGCGAGTGCAAACCGAAAGATTGAAGGCGAGCATTGTATACGTCCAACTATGAAGAAAATAAAAAACTGTACAAGATATAACATAAGGGCTTTATATTATTTTAAAAACAGAATTTTATTTAATATCATACAATTATATGAACGGCAATGGAATTGCATTGGTGCTGTTACCTGATGTTGCAGAGACGTAGGCTCCGATTGACCGAGGCGGTTGATGTCGAAGATCACGACAAGATTGTCGAGTTTATAATGACTAGCAAAGTGCAGAGATTCCCAGATGCTGCCCTCCGCGGCTTCGCCGTCACCAACGAGACAGTATACTCTGAACAAAGAGTGGAATGAATGAAATGGAACAAAGCTTACATTATAGTCAATGAGTCATCTGTATGGTTGTTGTGTATTTTTGTCAACTTAATGATATGCAATTTAAAAAAGAAAATCAGCCACACAAGTAAGTCTAGTGGAACTATTTAATTTAATTTAATCGAAACGTTCGTCACGTCACCTACATTGTGATTAAAAAAAATCCAAGCTTTACCTATACGGGGCCTGGTCGAAGTATTTTCCCACGTAGGCCATGCCGGCGGCGACAGCTAGACCTTGTCCCAAAGAACCAGTTCCGACATCAACGAAATTTAGGCGTGGTGTGGGGTGGCCTTCCAAGTCGGAATCCAGTTTCCGAAGGTTTTTCAAGTCATCTACAGGGAATAACCCTGCTTCCGCCCATGCCGCGTATAGGATAGGAGCAGCGTGACCCTGCGGAATTACAAGGCTATAGAGAATGCGCATTGATTATTTTGCTTTCAAATTGTTATTTAAAATATTATTTACATGATTAGCTCAATTCAATTTAATTGAAGTGGCAGGGAAAAGTTCAACGTTTTTCGATGATACATTATAGTTATTAATACAAAGATCGAACACTTACAAAAATTTCCTTCTATCCGGCCGGATTCGAACCGACGTTTTCTAGCGAACCGCGCCGGATCAAAAGAATTTTTTCTAAGTGTTCGTAACAAACTAGTGCAGTAATTTCATAAAAAAATAAATGAATATCAATTCAATAAAAAATTGATACATTATAGCTTACATTTTCTACTATTATAATCATTGACTTACAATTATTACAATGTAGAAATTTTTTGTACCTACTTTAGAAAATTCTAATCACACACCAATACCACATTTCATTGACATCAGCGTTTATTACATGCTTTTCAAACGAAATAGATTCCTAAAATTTACTTATTTAATTACTTAGGCAAGTTGCATTAAATAAAATACATTTTTTAGTTTTACAAAATACCTTGGAAAGAATGAATCTGTCAGCCGAGGCATCCCTGGGTGCGGAGATCTTATAGCGCATGGTGTGGAAAAAGAGTACAGACATGATCTCTGCCATTGACGCGCATGATGTAGGATGACTGTCATGATAAAAAAATATTAATGCAATAAGAAGCAACAACTAACTAATCACTACATTAAAAGGAATGGTTAATGTTAAATTAATGGTAAATGTTTGATAACAATATATTTTCCTTAAATTACAAACTCATATATAGTAATAAGATCATTACTTGTAACTAATTATAATAGTACTGGACAGTGTGAGAATGATCATAGTTTTATGAAAAGGGCACCTAAAGACTTTTGTGATTTTTGATAATTTGTTCTAAAAACTTGTGCTGTTGTGCACATTGTTGTTGGGGAATTATAATAATAAATTATAGCAATTCATCGTTCCTGAGGTGGTAACAGCAAAAATTTTCATTTTACAAGTCAATTTTAGAATAAACTATCAAAAACAATGAAAAAATCTTTAGGTGCTATTTTTGCAAAACTACGATCATGTTGGTTTATACGTTATTGCTTATCAGCATCTAGTTACAGTATTATGTATCCACCAAGAGGAAAAAAGCAAAGAAAAAGAATTTCATGGTAATTAGTAAACTGTACTGTTTTTCCTACAGCAGTTTTGTGATGGGAATTGAAGTGTTACTTCAAAACATAATATGAGATTTACTTTTTAGTCAACATTTTCGTAGATACGTAAAGAATGGTAAACAAATTTTTTTGAAATTTGGGCATAAGGCAAACAGTGATGTAAATAGGACCAGAGTTTAGGGCTCAATATAGTGATTATATTTTTATTTATCTTAAAGGAAGATCAATAGCTTAAAACTAACTTATATATAATAATACACACTCAACATAGCCCCGCTCTAGAGAAACTATGTGTCGCGGGTGCCATGGACACACACATAGACAACCATAAATTACACCCAAACTCACGACAGAAATAAATGCAGGCCATACGAATATTCCCCCAGCCCGGGAATCGAACCTGGAACCTCTGCGTGGCAGTCCGACATGGCAATGACCATTTGGCCACAGAGGCAGTCAAATGACATGAGCATGTGTTCTTATTACTTGCTTTAATAACCTATATCTCAACACTGGCAACTTTGAGACTAAGACTTGATTTCATTTTAATTTTTAAGGTCTGTTGAATTAACGCTCATTTTGACTCTTCATTCTTTCTACAATAAGTCACTAAGTTGTATTGTGTGATTAGTAAATATTTTAATATCGTACACAATCACACTGTTAAATGTATACGAATAAATTAAGATTTGTAACAAAAATAATAAGCATTTAATGCAATCAGTCATGAGGTCGGTGTACAGTTGATACCACCAGGTCAAGGTTAAGAAATAAAGTCAATTTAAGGTTATTGTAAACCATGGCTTTAAGTGATAGGGGTGACCTTTTAAATTAACATAACGGCTGTTACTATTACAGCTTGCCATAAGACAACAGAATAAGAATTAACATTCTTATTATAAATAATGTATTACATTATAAATAATGTATTATTACAATGATAAGTAACATATTCCAATATATTGAATACCCTGTGTAGGTTTCAATTACTTTTTCATATTATATTTAATTGACTTTTTATGCTCTGTGCCATTAGTGAAAAACCCAAACCTTTTCCACTAATATCAGTCCCTGGCAATACACTTTTCCAGTGTTGGTTTTATCTATTGCTTTTTTCACCTATAAGATACAATTATTCCTACTAAGCATTGTACACAGGAGTCAGTCCGAATACAATGGTCTAATGCCATTTATTATAAAAATTTTGACTGATACAACTGTACAATATTTAAAATAATGGTTCATGTTTGTAAGGTACAAATTTTCAAGTCTCACCTCACACAGTTACTAGCTTTGTTACAGGTTTTTTATTTATGATACTAAGTGATGCGACGAACAAGCTGTGCGCCTGATGGTAAGCGACCAGTGCATAACAGTTGCAGTGCCATTTAAAAGATTTTAATCTCAAAGATCTGGCAGGCACTGCCACTGCACCTCTCACCCTGAGACAAGTTGTTAAAAAGTCTCATTTGCCTGTAATTTCACCTTATAAGAGCAGCAGAAGTATTCATACTTTTTAAACTGTACAAACTTATAAAATTATTACAAGACAAGGATAATCTTCATCACAAAGATACAAGTAATATTGTAGTAGAGTTATGCCTGCTTGGACTTACAGTGAGCAATCCAATATAATTCTATCAGTCAACTCAACTATTAAGGTCTTTTTTTACATACTTTTAAAATTAATGTGTCTGCCAAATTTTACATAATGTATGTATACAAAACTCGAATAGAATAATTTACTAGTGCTGTGTATTAGAGTCCTAAGTGAGCTGGCAATATTCAGTCGAACTTGTACTAAAAGCAATGAACAATTACTAATTGAATAGTTCACATCATTGCCTCACATCAGTAGCTCTCCACAATGCAGGCAGTTCTTACTGAACTAAAAGGTAGGTGAAGGATTACGCAAATGAAACAGAAAGTAGTTCCTTTTGATTCAGTGTCAGGAATTCATTCTTATAATTTCCCAGTAAGTGAACTCAAGCCTATAGTGAAGATATATTCTTCAATATTTCTATTCAATGTTGCTTCTTATAAAGAGATATCACTAAGTGAATGTACATAGCTGACATTATAACGAGTATAACCTTCAAAGCATAGAACAATTATTGTAAGTTAATGAATAACTATCAAGTTCGTCTAAGTATAAAATTGAGCCATAAAATTTTCAAGGTAGATGCAATATTCAACTAACATGCTATGATTACCAACAGCTACATCGAAAACTAAAACGTACCTACAGTTATATAATATACTCAATTGTAGTTCGTAACCATGCGGTCATTGATTATCAGTTCAAGGGATACGGCATGGGGAAAGCATGCTTCATAAAAGCACATGACACGTAATACTTATCGACTCCCTTCTGTAGTGATATCATTTTACAAGAATAATAAATAACTAAAACATAACCAAACACGATTTTTACCCTTCATTAGACCTTCAAATAAGCGGCAAGAAGTGTATAGGTTAGAAATACCTACTTACCCGGATTTGGATGCATTTGTAGCTACAATACTGTCTATCCTTAACTTATTGGCGATATCTTTTAGAGCCTGGACGTCTACATTCTTGTCGCCTTTCATTTTAAGTAGTTTTTGTGATTTAGTTTAAGGAAACACGTTCACGAGACGACCGGTCAGTAACCTCCCGCGCTATTCAATGACAGATGGATCACAGGTTGAAACGAAATGTATTTATTAGACATGGCAAAAACGGCTGTTTGTCAATAATAAATTATACTGTTATGCGATTTTTCAATAACTGTTATTGTAAGCCGTTGTCAGAAAACGTGTTATTTTGCTGTTTTGTAGGTTTTTCTTAGTATTAATGGCTTTGCATTCGCATTTAGCCAATGAAAGAGTTGATTATGGAAGAGGTGCACAGTCAAGCTCGACACTTAAGGTTTAAACCCAACTCTGGTATATGATATGATATTATGGTAGGTTGGGTAGGTCGGTAGCTATTATAAATCGGCATACATATCAAAGCTTGATATTATTATTTTCTAAATTAAGAAATTTCTTAAGAAATTTGACCTATGGAATAAATAAATTTTTTGGCTTTGACTTTGCACTGAAAGATTATCGTAAGATTTGCAAATCGTAGTATCGTCCAATAATTAGAGCAGTGTCATTTCTCTCTCATAGCTATTGGCTATTACATACTCGTCAGTTCCCACGACGCAGTCGCTACAGCAAAATAGCATTATAGATAACAGCAGTCTAGATAGTTGTTCGATAATGAGTTATTCATTTGCATTACATTATCCGCTATAGTATTAATGTAAAAATGTTTATATATTTTTTAATAAATAAATGCATTTTACGGCTCCGGCTGCTTTGTGTAATGAGCTAGGGAATAGAAAAAAAAGTCTTCAGTACGTACCTAAGAGTATAATGAGTTTAGTAAAAATATAATCATGGGCTCAACTCACACTAGCGCAGAGTCCTGTTTTTCAACTACACCGCGACCGCATACGACGTAACAAGCTTATTTCAGTTACAGCTTCTGACAACGCTATATATTCAGCAAACGTGGAAGACTTTGTCACAACAATTTATTTCTTTGACTTCCCGTACACAGCCTTACCAAATAATCGAATCACAAAACCAGTAGTAGACTTACGGTCTACGATATTATTATCTCCGGCCCAATTGGCATCTACGTAACAATCCATTATATTAGCCTTTAAATTCCGATAATAAATGAGCTTGAGACTTTTTGTCAAGTATACATATTTTAAAACACGTAATGCATATTTAAAATGAATCTCACCATAGCAATACTGAAACCTGCTCAAGTAATTGACACAAAAGGCAACGTCTGGTCGAGTGCCAGAACTAATATATAACAGAGCTCCTACCAAGTTCCTGTATTTAACATCTTCATTAAATTCACATTTCTCAAGTTTGGCATTAATCTCCATGGGCGTTTTAAACAATTTACAATTCTCAATTTTATATATTTTTTTGGCTAACGGATTAATGTACTTTTTCTGGCTTAAAGTTAAAATATTAGCTTTCGCATAATATACTCCACATCAATACATATGTAGTTAATAACCTTTCCCATGTCCTTCATTCTAAAATGGTTATTTAATTTATTTTTAATTGTAGCAACCATTTGCCCATCTTTGCATGCAATCAATAAGTCGTCGACTTATACTAAAATGTACACAGTTTGTTTATCGTCTGCTTTGACATGAAGACCATAGTTATATTTACTCCTTTGAAAGACAATAGTTGTTACAAAACCATTAAAGCATTCGTAACAAGCACGTGGGTTTTCTTTTAAGCCATAAAGAGATTTATACAGTTGATACACTTTGTCAGTACCGTCGTCATAACCAAGAGGCTTAAACAGCCTCAACATACATTTCTGACAACACTTTACCGTAAAAAAAATGCAGTCTCTACATCCATTTGATGCACAGTACGATAAAAGTAGTTTCAAAGTTTGTATCTTAGCAACAGGTAAATACGTATCATCAACATTGGTGGTTTGTTGAAAACCTCTAACCACTAACCTGGCTTTATAAAGATCAGCCGATTTCTTCTTGTACACTCATTTCACATCTAGTAAGTACCTCTTTTTCCCGTGGTTCATTTACTACAGTCCAAGTATTATTTTTGACTAGGCTGTTCATCTCACGGTCCATAGCCTCTTTCCATTGTTCAGCGTCGTCACATGTAGTCGCCTCCTGAAAAGTATCTGGCACCATCGCGTCACAATAATTACCGGTTATACAGTAGTAGCCAAATTCTTCATCAAATCGATGTGGCGCTTTAATTTGTCTCTTAGAAGTTCTCTTCTCATTATTCATTATCAC